>NW_027141093.1:6021888-6026888 GCF_036365525.1 Heterodontus francisci
CTCACGCGAGAATCACACAGAAATAATTTACAGAGTGAGAAGTATATTTGTGGTTGTATTGGAGGTCCACAATTAATGTCAAAACAAATACTTATTCTGTGAGGTTGGACGATTCGGTGGTCTTCTGTTGAAGTTATATTCCTGAAGTCTTGGCTGGTTGAAGTGAATTTGTGGTAGGCCCACATGGCTCAGTGTTTACTTTGAAGCAGACTTGTAGGTGGCTTTCTTCCCCTGGTTACTCTGTCTGTAGCATCTGCAGGCTTGGAGGGCCCACAGTCTATTTGTGGTTTTCAAACTTGTGATGTTAGGTGGAGAGAGATACGAAAGAGGCGGGGGGGGGGGGTGTGGGGGGAGGAGGGGGCACAGCCCTTCTGCTTCTGCACAGTTTGAATCAGTGGCTTGTTTGTCTTTGTCCAGGGGAAACTCCCAGCTTTCACAGAGATGGACAGAAGGTCTCATGACTGCCTCACTGTATTCTTTGTACCCTTATAATGAGATTCAAGGTTAGAAATTCCATCTCCCCAGGGCTCAGGATACCAGTATTTACTGTTGGAGAAGTTTGCTCTTTCAAAATCAATGTGTCAGGATGGCCTTGTATGCCGTATTACTGATTGGAAGCTTCGGTAATTCAATCACTAGAGCAAGCCAGTGATTCAGGTCCCGGCTCATAAGATATGTGTCTCCTGTTGGAGGCCTTGGAATGTGAAAAGGTGTTTCAGATAACAATTGCGGTGGCCATCTTGGCTGCCAGTTTTTTCAAGGTTAACTGCAGGATTTTCTCCATTAAATGTTTAGTGTAAGTTTTCAACCGATGAATTAAAATTCCTCATTTGGCACATCGTGTTATCTTGACACCACCGCAGCACATGGCAAAAAAAGTGAGAACAGGAACATTTCATGGCAGAATTGTGGGAAGAAATATAAGGAAACACACATACATTCTCAATAATAACTTCTCAAATTCACACATTAATCTTGGATTTACTGCAGCTGACATTGTCTGTTACAGGTGTACTGATCTAATTGTGTTGGAGTTTTGTCTGGGATGGTTATGTGTCAGGTTTGATCATTGCTGTTCTTGCAGAGTTCTGTTTTGAAACTGTTGGGTTATATTTGCTTTGGGTTTGGGACCTGATCATTGGGTTCTTCAGTAGGTTCTTCACTGACCTTACCTTTCGCTTTCTGGTGGGGTACACAAGTGCTGTTTACTTCAGGGTATTTTCCGTTCCATTTTCCCTTTACGATGGGGAGGATCTTTTTTCTGATCTGCCCTATGTCCTCGGGGACATTAACGCTCGCAAGTGTCTGTCCAAGTTTCACTGCACTCTCTTGCGGCACTTTGACCAAGTGAGGCATCTCCCACACCATTAGCATCCGTTTTTGGGAACTTACCTTGCTCTTGCACGTTTCTTTAATTGCTGTTAGCAGCCTTTTTAGGGTGCCTCTTTGACCTGCATTTAAGGAGGAGAGTGTGTGTTTTAATCTATCTAACAGTTCAGGGTTGACTAATCGGAGAATAGGGGTGTTCCAGTTTAGAATCCTCCTGGCCCTCCTCTGACCTGTCCTCACTGTCCTTTCCAAAACTTCCCTCCTGACTGTCTGACAGATCTGTACTTGTCTGTCCCCTCCACAGCCTTTACTTGTTTTCCTTTCGTCTGGGTGTCAATTAAACAATTTACCTGAGTATTCCTTTTGTTACTCGATATGGACCACTGAACCGGGATTTCATGGGTTCACCCTGAATTGGCAGTGGTAACAATACATGGTCTCTGGGCTGAAATGTTCCAGCCTTGACATTTTTGTCTGCTTATCTTTTCATAGCTGCCTGAGAGGTCTTTAGGTGTTCCTGAGCCATTGCACAGGCTCTCGTGAGCCGCTCCCAGAGCATGGAAATGTCATCTAAAATGGAAGACTCATCCCCGTGTCCCAAAAACCTCTCCTTGATTCGTTTAAGAGGACCTCTCACCTCGTGTCCATAAACTAATTCAGAGAGAGTAAAGCCAGTGGAATCAATGGATAAATCCCTGGTATCCAACAGGAGAAATCCCAGCCCTTTGTCCCAGTCATGGTGTAACTCACAGCAATATGGCCTGATCATTGTCTTTAGGATCTGGTGGTACTGCTCCAAATCCTCTTGTGATTGTGGGTGATAGGCTGCGAACTTCAGCAAGGTTATGTGAAGAATAACCATGACCTTTTCAAAAATACTGGACGTAAAATGTATGCCCTGGTCCACCCGGATCTCAGCAGACAGCTCATATCGAGTAAAGAATTGGGTAAGCCCCTCCACCACTACCTTGGGAGAGATGGTTCTTCGGACGAATGGCCTCTGGGAATCGGGTCACCACATCCATAATGGTGAGAAGATACTGGTAATCCCGTTTTGTTTTCATCAGTTGTCCCACACAATTCACCAGCATTCTGCTTAAGGGTTCCCCAAAAGTTGGTATGGGAATTCGGGGCTCAGGTTTTATTGCAGGTTGTGACATCCCCAGAACCTGACACGTGTGACCAGTTTTACAGAACTCCACCACATCTTTGTGGAGTTGTGGTCAGTCAAAATACTGTCTTATACGGGCTTTGATATTTCATGCACTGGCATGTCCAGTCATTGGAATCTCGTGGGCCATTCTTAAAGAAATATTAAGATACCTCAGCGGCACCACCATCTGGTGAACCACTGTCCACTCTTCATCCACAGGTTTGTGGGGAGGTCTACACTCCCTCATCAGCACCTCATTCTTTAACTAGTAGCACTCTGCAACTCCCTCTGCTTCAGTTTTATTTTGGACAGTCTGTGGTATTTTTTAACACTGGGTCAGTTTGTTGAGGCTCAACTAAGGAAAATCTGTTTAACACATCCTTTGGGTCCTCCAACATCCCAAAGAAGATTTCACACAACCAGACAGTAGGGCCATCCGTCTGCAGTGTTAGGTCAGGGGATTGTTTGGCCATGGACCGAGTCACCACACAATCAGGGAGAATGCCGCGGAACTTCTTCTGTAACAGCTCTGTCTCCCGGACCTCTTTTGGTGTCCAAAGAACTACTGGAGAAACTACCACCTTTTCCCCTGTCAGAGCATTACCCAGGAGCAGGTCGACCCATACACTGATAAACTAGGGACAATCCCGATGGTTACCAGCCCTCAAACCGGGTCACAATCCAAGTGCAGCTCACATTAAGGTACATATACTGTCTTCCGATACCATTCGCTAACATTCCAGCATTCACTGCACTCTCTGGAGGAAAGGTCATGCCTTTTCCCAGCAGAAGTGATTGGTTGGTCCCTGTATCCCTGAAAATGACTATGGACTTACTTGCCTCAGTCGAGGTGCATTGGGTCACCTTTCCTTGGGAAAAATTTCTGCTAACTCTCAGGGATTTTGTTAAGTTTACCCGCACTCTCAGTGGCAGGTTTACTGGGTCTGACTGCCACAGTGAAAGGTACATCCTGATCTGCCGTGATTTCCATCAGGGCCCCTTTTCCTGCACTGATCTGGTGGACCTTGATTAATCCTACAGGTTTTCCCATAACTTCCAGCATTCAGCTCGATGGTGACCTGCCTTATTACAGTGGAATTACACAGTTCTCGGCTACTCCTCCTGCTCTCAGTAATGTCCTAATTGGCCTAAGGAGGGTCCCCTGTGTGTCCAGCTTTTCCTTCTTGCACAAGGTTGTTCGGGCTCCTATCACCCTCCTACCTTTTATTCTCGGGTCTTTGGAGTGACGAGGGAAGGGTTTACATTTGGGATAATGCCTTGTGTACAGAGGAAAAGTCATCGGCAAGAATTGCAACCTGTCTGGCTCTTTAGGACATAGAACATAGAACAATACAGCGCAGTACAGGCCCTTCAGCCCTCGATGTTTCGCCGACCTGTGAAACCATCTGACCTCCACTGTTCCATTTTCATCCATATGTCTATCCAATGACCACTTAAAGGCCCTTAAAGTTGGCGAGTCTACTACTGTTGCAGGCAGGGCGTTCCACGCCCCTACTACTCTCTGTGTAAAGAAACTACCTCTGACATCTGTCCTATATCTATCACCCCTCAACTTAAATCTATGTTCCCTCGTGTTTGCCATCACCATCCGAGGAAAAAGGCTCTCACTATCCACCCAGTCCAACCCTCTGATTATCTTATATGTCTCTATTAAGTCACCTCTCCTCCTCCTTCTCTCTAACGAAAACAACCTCAAGTCCCTCAGCCTTTCCTCGTAAGACCTTCCCTCCATACCAGGCAACATCCTAGTAAATCTCCTCTGCACCTTTTCCAAAGCTTCCACATCCTTCCTATAATGCGGTGACCAGAACTGCACGCAATACTCCAGGTGCGGCCGCACCAGAGTTCTGTACAGCTGCAGCATGACCTCGTGGCTCCTAAACTCGATCCCCCTACTAATAAAAGCTAACACACCATATGCCTTCTTAACAGCTCCATTAACCTGGGTGGCAACTTTCAGGAATTTTTGCACCTGGACACCAAGATCTCTCTGCTCATCTACACTACCAAGAATCTTCCCATTAGCCCAGTACTCTGCATTCCTGTTACTCCTTCCAAAGTGAATCACCTCACACTTTTCCGCATTAAACTCCATTTGCCATCTCTCAGCCCAGCTCTGCAGCCTATCTATGTCCCTCTGTACCTTCCAACCTCCTTCGGCACTATCCACAACTCCACCGACCTTCGTGTCATCTGCAAATTTACTAACCCACCCTTCTACACCCTCATCCAGGTCATTTATAAAAATGACAAACAGCAGTGGCCCCAAAACAGATCCTTGCGGTACACCACTAGTAACTAAACTCCAGGATGAACATTTGCCATCAAACACCACCCTCTGTCTTCTTTCAGCTAGCCAATTTCTGATCCAAAGCTCTAAATCACCTTCAACCCCATACTTCCGTATTGCTGCAATAGTCTACCGTGGGGAACATTATCAAACGCCTTACTGAAATCCATATACACCACATCCACTGCTTTACCCTCAGCCTCCTGT
>NW_027141093.1:6029388-6099645 GCF_036365525.1 Heterodontus francisci
ACACACACACACACATACCACAGCCCACGCCCAGAGATATATATACACACAAACACACACTACAGCACTGGCCCATGAGATATACACACAAACACACACACACACACCACAGCACATGCCCATGAGATCTTCACACACACACACAAACACACACACAGATACCACAGCCCAGGCCCTTGAGATATACAGAGACACACACACACACCACACACAGCCCAGGCCCAGAGATATATATATATATGTAGACACACACACCACAGCCCAGGCCCTTGAGATATATACACACACGCACACACACACACACACACCACAGCCCAGGCCCAGAGATATATATATACACACAAACACACACACACACACACACACACACCACAGCCCAGGCCCATGAGATATACACACACACACGCACACACACACACACCACAGCTCAGGCCCATGAGATATACACACACACATACACACCACAGCCCAGGCCCATGAGATACACACACACACACACACACCACAGCTCAGGCCCATGAGATACACACACACACACACACACACACACACACACACACACACACACACCACAGCCCAGTCCCATGAGCTAGACACACACACACCACAGCCCAGGTCCATGAGATAGACACACACACACACACCACAGCCGAGGCCAGTGAGATATACGCAGGCACACACACACACACACACACACACACACACACACACACACACACCACAGGCCCATGAGATATAGACACACACACACACACCACAGCCCAGGCACATGAGATATGCATATATATATATAGACGAACACGCCACAGCCCAGTCCCATGAGATATATACACACACACCACAGCCCAGGCCCATGAGATATACATATATATATAGACACACGCTCACACACACACCACAGCCCCGGGCCATGAGATATATATGTATATATATACACACACACAACAGCCCAGGCCCATGAGATATACAAACACACACACACACCACAGTCCAGGCCCATGAGATATACGCACACACAAACACACACACACCACGGCCCAGGCGACAGCCCAGGCCCTTGATATATACACAGACACACATACACACACACACACACCACAGCCCAGGCCCTTGAGATATACACACACACACACACACACACATACCACAGCCCAGGCCCAGAGATATATATATACACACACACACACCACAGCCCTGGCCCATGAGATATACACACAAACACACACACCACAGCACATGCCCATGAGAACTTCACACACACACACAAACACACACACACAGATACCACAGCCCAGGCCACAGCCCAGGCCCTTGAGATATGCAGAGACACACACACACACACACACCACCACAGCCCAGGCCCAGAGATATATATATGTAGACACACACACCACAGCCCAGGCCCTTGAGATATATACACACACGCACACACACACACACACCACAGCCCAGGCCCAGAGATATATATATATACACAAACACACACACACACACCACAGCCAAGGCCCATGAGATACACACACACACACACACACACACACACACACACACACCACAGCCCAGGCCCAGAGATATATATATATATACACACACACACACACACCACCGCCCAGGCCCATGAGATATACACACACACCACAGCCCAGGCCCATGAGATATACACACACACACTCATACACACACCAATGCCCAGGCCCATGAGATACACACACACACACACACACACACCACAGCCCAGGCCCTTGAGATACACACACACACACACACCACAGCCCAGATCCATAAAATATACACACACATACACACACACACTCCACAGCCCAGGCCCATGAGATATACACACACACACACACACAGACACACACACACACACACACACACACCGCAGCTCAGGCCCATAAGATATATATACACACAAACACACACACACAATTTCAATATCATCGTTTTATTATTTAATCTCTCCTGTCTTCCACTGTATCACAGATCTTCCCATTTGTTCATTCAGGTTCAATGATTTTAATATATCACTGGATACAGGAACACATTTATAAATCTCAATAAATCCTCAATCAAACTGCTAACTTTGTGGTAACTTTCCCATTTGTTTATTCAGGTTCAATGATTTTAATACATCACTGGATACAGGAACACATTTATAAATCTCAATCAGTCCTCAATCAAACTGGTAACTTTGCTCCAGTCTGATGTCTAATTTCTCTTTTTGTTTCCCTTCCTCACAGTTAACTTGCTGACGATTGGGATCCTGTCTCGGGGAAAGTGTGGTCTCTCTAAATGTGTCACTCGGTACCTGGTGGTCACGTCAGCGGCGGATCTACTGGTCATTATCCTTGACCTGATATTCAGACACATTCCCATTCTTTATCGGGAACAGTTTCTGTTCCTGGGGTCCATCCCCGTGAGTAATATCCACGCCGTCCTGCTTTGCACAGTCACAGACTGTTCTGTCTGGTTCACCGTCACTTTCACCTTTGATCGATTTGTGGCCATTTGTTATCAGAAGCTGAAAAGTAAATATTGCAGTGAGAAAACATCGGCTGTGGTTGTGGGAACAGTGAGTGTGCTGAGCTGTTTCAAGAACATCTTCTGGAATTTTATGTTAACATGTCCGTATTTGCTGGGGAACATCCCCTGGTTTTGTGTTGTAACAGAGGATTTTCTGTTAATTCTTGAACAATCAAGTTCCTCCACAACATTCTAACCCCAGGGATCCCATTTGTGCTGATTCTGCTGCTCAACGCTCTCACCGTCAGACACATTTTAGTGAGCAGCAGAGGACGCAGGAGACTCCGGGCTCACAGCAGCGGGGAGAGTCACAGAGACCACGAGATGGAGAGCCGAAGGAAATCCATCATTTTACTGTTAGTTATCTCGGGGAATTTCATCCTGTTGTGGGCCCTGTTCCTGGTGTATATGATATTTAGATTAGGTTAGAGATACAGCACTGAAACAGGCCCTTCGGCCCACCGAGACTGTGCCGAACATCAACCACGCATTTATACTAATCCTACACTAATCCCATATTCCTACCAAACATCCCCACCTGTCCCTACATTCCCTACCACCTACCTATACTCGTGACAATTTATAATTTACCTATCAACCTGCAAGTCTTTTGGCTTGTGGGAGGAAACCGGAGCACCCGGAGAAAACCCACGCAGACACAGGGAGAACTTGCAAACTCCACACAGGCAGCACCCGGAATCAAACCCGGGTCCCTGGAGCTGTGAGGCTGCGGTGCTGACCACTGCCCCACTGCGCCGCCCATTGTACCGGATGTCCTGGTTGGGTTATCAGTCTGTTTCTCTGCCTCAGTTTCTGGTGGAATTATCCTTCATGCTCCAGCTCCTGAGCTGCTCCACAAACACTGCGATTTACGCTGTGACCCAGACTCAGTTCAGAGAGCAGGTGAAGAATGTGCTGAAATATCCCTTTACTACAATTGTTAAATTAATTCAATAATCAGAGGAGGGGGAGGGGCGTGTCACCATGGAGACAGAGCGGGGAGAAGAGTCTGTTACCAGGGAGACAGAGCGGGGGCGGGGCCTGTTACAACGGAGACAGAGTGGGGCGGGGCCTGTCACCACGGAGACAGAGCGAAGGTGGTGTCCATTTCCAGGGTGACGGAGGAGTGGGGACGGGGTCTGATCCAGGGTGACGGAGGAGTGGGGGCGGGGTCTGATACAGGGTGACGCAGGAGTGGGGGCGGGGTCTGTTTCCAGGTTGATAGAGTTGGGGCGTGGTCTGTTTCCACAGCGAAAGGAGTGGGGTGGGGTATGTCACCATGGAGACCAAGTGGGGGCGGGGCCTCTCACCATGGATACAGAGCGGAGGCGGGTCTTCTCACCACAGAGACAGAGCGGGGGCATGGCCTGTCACCACGGAGACAGAGCGGGGGCGGGGCCTGTCACCACGGAGACAGAGCGGGGGAGGAACCCTTTCACCACGGAGACAGAGCGGAGGCGGGGCCTCTCACCATGGAGACAGAGGGGAGGCGGGACCTGTCACCATGGAGACAGAGCGGGGGCGGGGCCTGTCACCATGGAGACAGAGCGGGGGCGGGGCCTCTCCCCATTGAAACAGAGTGGGTGCGGGGTCTGCTCCAGGGTGAAGGAGGAATGGGGGCGTCGTCTGTTTCCATGGTGACGCAATATGGGGGCGTGGTCTGTTTCGAGGGTGACGCAGAGCGGGGGCGGGGCCTGTCAACATGGAGACAGTGCGGGGGCGGGGCCTGTGACCACGGAGGCACAGTGGAGGCGTGGTCTGTCAACATGGAGACAGAGCGGGGGTGGGGCGGGGGCTTGGCCTGTCTCCAAGGTGACGGAGGAGTGGGTGCGGGGTCTGTTTCCAGTGTGACGGTGTCTGGGGGCGGGGCCTTTTTCCAAGGTGACGGGGTGAGCGAAGTCTGTTTCCAGGGTGATGGGGAGTTGAGGCGGGGACCGTTTCCAGAGTGACTGGGAGCGGGGGCGGGGTCTGTTACCAGGGTGACGGGAAGTGGGGGGCGGGGTCTGTTACCTGGGTGACGGAGGAGTGGGGGCGGGGTCGGTTTCGAGTGTGACGAGGTGGGGGGCGGTGTCTGTTACCAGGGTGACGGAGGAGTGAGGGCGGAGTCTGTTTCCAGTGTGACGGAGGAGTGGGGGCCTGGTCTGTTACCAGGGTGACGGAGGAGTGGGGGCGGTGTCTGTTACCAAGGTGACGGAGAAGTGGGGGGCGGGGTCTGTTTCCAGTGTGACGGAGGAGTGGGGTGGCGGTGACTGTTACCAGGGTGACGGAGGAGTGGGGGCGGGGTCTGTTACCAGGGTGACTGGATGTGGGGGGCGGGGTCTGTTTCCAGTGTGTCGAGGTGGGGGCGGGGTCCGTTACAAGGGTGCCAGAGGAGTGGGGCCGGGATCTGTTTCCAGTGCGACGGAACACTGGGGCCGGGGTCTGTTTCCAGAGTGACGGGGAGTGGGAGCGGGGTCTGTTTCCAGGGTGACGGGGAGTGGAGGCGGGGTCTGTTACCAGGGTGATGGAGGAGTGGGGGCGGGGTCTGTTCCGAGGGTGACGGGGAGTGGAGGCGGTGTCTGTTACCAGGGTGACGGAGGAGTGGGGGCGGGGTCTGTTTCCAGTGTGACGGGGAGTGGGGGCGGGGTCTGTTACCAGTGTGACGAGGTGGGGACGTGGTCTGTTACCAGGGTGACGGAGGAGTTGGGGCAGAGTCTGATACCAGTGTGACGAGGTTGGGGGCGGGGTCTGTTACCAGGGTGATGGAGGAGTGGGGGCGGGGTCTGTTACCAGTGTGACGAGATGGGGGCGGGGTCGGTTACCAGGGTAACGGAGGAGTGGGGGCGGAGTCTGTTTCCAGCGTGAAGAGAGTGGGAGCGGGGTCTGTTTCCAGGGTGACGGGGAGTGGGGGCGGGGTCTGCTTCCAGAGTGACGGGATGGGGGCGGGGTCTGTTTCCAGAGTGACGGGAGTGGGGGCGGGATCTGTTTCCAGAGTGACGGGAGTGGGAGCGGGGTCTGCTTCCAGAGTGACGGGAGTGGGAGCGGGGTCTGAATCTTTCTGATTCTTTTATAATCCCTTTCAAACAAAAAGAATCCTGATAATTATTGATAATAATTTATAAACATTTACTGACGTTTACAACCTTTATAAACTGTTAATAATTCTTCCTCTCACTTTGTAAATCTTTATAATCCTTCATGATTGCCTGTGATTTATTATCCTTTATGAGACTTTATTCTCATTTATAAAATGTTACATTCACTGCCCTGGACAGAAAACATTGAAAATGATCCCCGTGGATTGCTCAGAGTTCAAACAGACCACAGTGCATATTATTTAAAATGGCCGCAGCACATGTCACGTAAAATGGCCGCAGTGAAGGTGACATCAAAAAGACCACAGAGCATATCATTTAAAATGGCCACAGCACATGTCACGTAAAATGGCCACAGTGAAGGTGACATCAAACAGACCACAGTGCATATCATTTAAAATGGCCGTACCACATGTCACGTAAAATGGCCGCAGTGAAGGTGACATCAAACAGACCACAGAGCATATCATTTAAAATGGCCGCAGCACATGTCGCTTAAAATGGCAGCTGTGCACGTGACATCAAACTGACAACAGTGCATATCATCAGATCGAAGTGGCCTTTGTTAAAACCAGCTGGAGTGGTACTGAGGCTCATTCACACACCGGGAAAGAACCAATTCAATCCAGGCACCTATTAATACCAGCTGGAGTAAAATTAACTCCCACTCACACACCAGGAAAGAGCCAAAGCAAACCAGGTCTCTATTAATACCAGCTGGAGTGGGACTGAGTCTCACTCACACACGAGGAAAGAGCCAATTCAATCCAGGCCTCTCTTTATACCAGCTGGAGAGGTACTGAGTCCCACTCACACACCAGGAAAGAGCCAAGTGAATCCGAGCCTATATTAACACCAGCTGGAGTGGTACTGAATCCCACACACACACCCCAGGAAAGAGGAAATTTATTCCAGGACTCTACTAATACCAGCTGGAGTGGTACTGAGTCTCACTCACACACGAGGAAAGAGCCAATTCAATCCAGACCTCTATTAATACCAGCTGGAGCAGTACTGAATACCACACACACAACAGGAAAGAGCCAAAGGAATCCGAGCTTCCATTAATACCAGCTGGAGTAATACTGAGCCCCACTCACACACCAGGGAAGAGCTAAATCAATCCAGGTCTGCACTACTACCAGCTGGTGTGCGACTCAGTCTCACCCACAAACCAGGAAAGAGCCAATTCAATCCAGACCTCTATTAATACCAGCTGCAGTGGTACTGAGTCTCACGCACACACCAGAAAAGAGACAATTCACTGCAAACCTTTATTAGTACCAGCTGGAGTGGTACTGAGTCCCACTCACAAACCAGGAAAGAGCCAATTCAACACAGGCCTCTATGAATACCAGCTGGAATGGTACATGGTACTGCGTCTCACTCACACACTAGGAAAGAGCCAATTCAATCCAGACCTCTACTAATACCACCTGGAGTGGCACTGAGCCCCACTAACACCCCAGAAAGAGCCAATTCAATCCAGCTCTCTATTAATACCAGCTGGAGTGGAATTAACTCACACTCAAACACCAGGAAAGAGCCAATTCATTCCAGGTCTGAATTACTACCATTTGGAGTGGTACTGAGTCCCAATCACACCCCAGAAAGAGCCAATTCAATCCAGCTCTCTATTAATGCCAGCTGTAGTGGAATCAACTCACACTCACACACCAGTGAACAGCCAGTTCATTCCAGGCCACTATCAATACCAGCTGGAGTGGCACTGAGTCCCACTCACACATCTGGAAGGATCCAGTTCAATCCAGGCCTCTATTAATACCAGCTGGAGTGGAATTAACTCCCACTCATACACAAGGAAAGAGCCATTTCAATGGGAACCTCCATTTATACCAACTGGAGTGGTACTGATTCTCACAGACACACCAGGAAAGAGCCAATTCAATCCAGGGTTCTATTAATACCAGCTAGCGCGGTACTGAGTCCCACTCACACACCAGGAAAGAGCCAATTCAATCCAAACAACTATGAATACCAGCTTGAGTGGTACTGAGCCCCACTCACACCAGGAAAGAGCCAATTCAATTCTGGCCTCTATTGATACCAGCTGGAGTAGGGTTAACCTCCACTCACACCAGGAAAGAGCCAATTCAATCCACACCTCTATTAATAACATTTGGAGTGGTACTGAGTCCCACTCACACACCAGGAAAGTGACAATTCAATCCAGGCCTCTATTGATACCAGCTGGAGTGGAATTAACTCCCACTCACATAACAGGAAATAGCCAAGTAAGTCCAGACCTCTATTAATACCAGCTGGAATGGGACTGAGACCCACTCAATCACCAGCATAGAGCCAATGCCATCCAAGTCTCTATTAATAGATGCTGGAGAGGCATTGAGTCACACTCACACACCAGGAAAGAGCCAATTCAATCCACTACTCTATTAATACTCGCTGGAGTGGTACTGAGCCCCAATCACACACCAGGAAAGAGCCAATTAAATCCAGACCTCTATTAATAACATCTGGAGTGGAACTGAGCCCCACTCACACACCAGGAAAGAGATAATTCTTTCCAGGCTTCCATTAACACCAGCTGGGGTGGTACTGAGTGCCGCTCACACACCAGGGAAGAGCCAATTCAATCCAGACACCTACTAATACAATCTGGAGTGGCACTGAGCCCCACCAACACCCCAGAAAGAGCCAATTCAATGCAGGTCGCTATTAATAACAGCTGGAGTGGTACTGAGTCCCACTCAACACCAGGAAAGAGCCAAATCAATCCAGACCTCTATTAATACCAGCTGGAGTGGTACTGAGTCCCATTCATACACCAGAGAGAGTCAATTTAAACCAGCCCTCTATTAATACCAGCTGCAGTGGTACTGAGCCCCACTGAGTCACCAGGTAGGCGCCAATTCAATCCAGACCTCCATTATTACCAGCTGGAGTGGTACTGAGTCCCACTCACACAGCAGGAAAGAGCCAATTCAAAACAGGCCACTATTAATACCAGCTGGAGTGGCACTGAGTCCCACTCACACTTCTGGAAGGATCCAGTTCAATCCAGGCCTCTATTAGTACCAGCTGGAGTGCTTCTGAGTCCCACTCACAAACAAGGAAAGATCCAATTCAATCCAAACCTCTATAAATACCAGCTGGAGTGGTACTGAGCCCCACTCACACACCAGGAAACAGCCAAATCAATCCAGGATTCCATTAATGCAAGCTGGAGTGGTACTGAGTCCGACTCATACAGCAGAAAAGAGCCAATTCAATCCAGGTCTGAATTACTACCAGCTGGAGTGGTACTGAGCCCTAATCACACTCCAGAAAAGAGGCAATTCAATGCAGGCCTCTGTTAATACCAGCTGGAGTGGAATCAACTCACACTCACACACCAGGAAATAGCCAATTAAATCCAGACCACTATTAATACCAGCTGGAGTGGTACTGAGTCCAACTCACACACCAGGAAAGAGCCAATTTAATTCAGGGCACTATTAATACCAACTGGAGTGGTACTGAGTCCCACCCATTCACCAGGAAAGAGTCAAATAAATCCTGGCCTCTATTAATACCAGCTGGAGTGGAATTAACTACCACTCATACACCAGGAAAGAGCCAGTTCAATGGGAACCTCCATTAATACCAGCTGGAGTGGTACTGATTCTCACTGACACACCAGGAAAGTGCCAATTCAATCCAGGCCTCTATTAATACCAGCTGGAATGGTGCTGAGCCCCACTTACCCAGCAGGAAAGAGCCAATTCAATCCACGGATCTATTAATACCAGCTGGAGTGGTACTGATTCTCACTGACACACCAGGAAAGTGCCAATTCAATACAGGCCTCTATTAATACCAGCTGGAGTGTTACTGAGCCCCACTCACACACCAGTAATGATCCATTTCAATCCAGGCCTCCTTTAATACCAGCTGGAGTGGTACTGAGTTCCACTCACACACCAGGAGAGAGCCAATTCAATACAAACCTCTATTTATACCCGTTGGAGTGGTACGAAACCCCACTCACACACCCGGAAAGAGCCAATTCAATCCAGACCTCTAGGAATAGCAGCTGGAGTGGTACTAAGCACCAGTCACACCCCAGAAAAAAGCCAATTCAATGCAGGCCTCTATTAATAGCAGCTGGAGTGGGACTGGTCCTCACTCACACACCAGGAAATAGCCAATTAAATCCAGAACTCTATGAATACCAGCGGGAATGGTACTGAGCCCCACTCACGCACCAGGAAATAGCCAATTCAATCCAGGCCGCTATTAATGCCAGCTGGAGTGGTACTGAGCCCCACTCAAACAACAGGAAAGTGCCAATTCAATCCAGACCTCTATTAATACCAGCTGGAGTGGAATTAACTGCCACTCACAGACCAGGAAAAAGTCAATTCAATCCAGGGTTCTATTAATACCAGCTGGAGTGGTACTGAGCACCACTGACACGCCAGCAAAGAGCCAAATCAATTCTGGCCTCCATTAGTACCAGCTGGAATGGTACTGTGCCCCACTTACACACCAGGAAAGAGCCAATTCAATACCGGCATCTATTAATACCAGCTGGAGTGTGACTGAGTCCCACTCACACACCAGGAAAGAGGCAATTCAATCCAGGCCTCTATTCATACCAGCTGGAGTGGTACTGAGTCCCACTCAAACACCTGAATGGTGCCAATTTAATCCAGGCCTCTATTAATACCAGCTGGAGTGGTACGGAGCCCCACGCACACACCAGGAAAGAGAGAATTCAATACAGACCTCTATTAATACCAGCTGCATTGGTACTGTGCCCCACTTACACACCAGGAAAGAGCCAATTCAATACCGGCATCTATTAATACCAGCTGGAGTGGTAGTGAGCCCCAGTCACACACCAGGAATGAGCCAATTCATTCCAAGCCTGTATTTATACCTGCTAGAGCGGCACTGAGCCCCACTCACACACCAGAAAAGTTCCACTTCAATCCAGGCCTCCTATAATACCAGCTGGGGTAGTACAGAGCCCCACTCACGCACCAGGAAAGAGCAAATTCAATCCAGCCTTCTATTAATAGCAGCTGGAGTGGTACTGATCCCCACTCACATACCAGGGAATAGCCAATTGAATACAGGTCTCTATTAATACCAGCTGGAGTGATACTGAGTCCCACTCACACAGCTAAAAAGAGAGAATTCAATCCAGACCTCTATTGATCCCAGCTGGAGTGGCACTGAATCTCTCTCACACACCAGGAAAAGGTGAATTCAATCCAGACCTCTATTAATACCAGCTGGAGTGGTACTGAATCTCTCTCACACACCAGGAAAAGGAGAATTCAATCCAGACCTCTATTAATACCAGCTGGAGTGGTACTGATCCCCACTCACACAGCAGGAAAGAGCCAATTCAATACAGGCCTCAATTAATACCAGGTGGAGTGATACTGAGCCCCAGTCAAACACCAGGAGGGATCCAATTCAATCCAAACCTCTATTTATACCCGCTGGAGTGGTACTAAACCCCACTCACACACCCGGAAAGAGCCAATTCAATCCAGGCCTCTATTAATAGCAGCTGGAGTGGTACTGATCCACACTCACACACCAGGAAAGAGCCAATTAAATCCAGAACTCTATTAATACCAGCTGGAGTGGTACTGAGCCCCACTCAAGCAACAGGAATGAGCCAATTAAATCCAGACCTCAATTAATAGAAGCTGGAGTGAATTTAACCTCCACTCACCTACCAGGCAAGAGCCAATTCAATCCACGTCTCTATTAATTACATTTGGAGTGGTACTGATTCCAACCCATACACCAGGAAAGTGCCAGTTCTACCCAGACCTCTATTATTACCAGCTGGAGTGGACTTAACTACCACTCACATACCAGGAGAGAGCCAATTCAATCCAGGGTCCTATTAATACCAGCTGGAGTGGTACTGAGCCCCACTCACACTCCAGGAAAGAGCCAATTCAATCTAGAGCTCCATTAATAACAGCTGGAGTTGTACTGAGTCCACTCACACAGCAGGAAATAGCCAATTCAATCCAGCCTTCTATTAATAGCAGCTGGAGTGGTACTGAGCCCCACTGACACATCAGGAAAGAGCCAATTCAATTCTGGCCTCCATTATTACCAGCTGGCATGGTATTGAGTGCCACTCACACACCAGAAAGAGGCAGTTCAATCCAGGCCTCTATTAATAACAGCGTGAGTGGTGCTGAGTCTCACTCATACACCAGGATAGAGCCAATTCAATCCAGGCCTCTTTTAATACCAGCTGGTGCGGTGCAGAGCACCTCACACACACCAGTAAAATTCCAATTCTATCCAGGCCTCTATTAATACCAGCAGGAGTGCGACTGAGCCCCACTCACACACCAGGAGAGAGGCAATTCAATCCAGGCCTCTACTCAAACCATCTGGAGCGGTACTCAACCCCACTCACACAAAAAGAAAGAGCCAATTCAATCCAGGGTTCAATTAATACCAGGTGGAGTGGTAGTGAACCCCAGTCACACACCAGGAAAGAGCCAATTCATTCCAAGCCTCTATTAATACCAGCTGCAGTGGGCCTGAGCCCCACACACATACCAGGAAAGAGCCAATTCAATCCAGACGTCGATTAATACCAGCTGGAGTGGTACTGAGCCCCACTCACACACCAGGAAAGAGGCAATTCAATCCAGGCCTCTATTTGTACCAGCTAGAGCGGCACTGAGTTCCACACACACACCAGAAAAGTTCCACTTCAATCCAGCCTTCTATTAATAGCAGCTGGAGTGGTACTGAGCCCCACTCACACACCAGGAAATAGCCAATTCAATCCAGCCTTCTATTAATAGCAGCTGGAGTGGTACTGAGCCCCACTCACACACCAGGAAATAGCCAACTCAATCCAGACCTCCATTAATACCAGCTGGAATGGTACAGAGTCCCATTCACAAACCAGGTAGGAGCCAATTCAATCCACGCCTCTATTATTTACATTTGGAGTGATACTGAGTCCCAATCACACACCAGCAAAGAGCCAATTCAATACAGGCCTCCATTAATATCAGCTGGAGTCGTACTGAGTCCCACTCAGACAGCAGGAAAGAGAGAATTCAATACAGGACTCTAGAAATAACAGCTGTAGTGGAATCAACTCAAAATCAAACACCAGGAAAACGCCAATTCAATTCAAGCCTCCATTAATACCAGCTGGAGAGGCACTGAGTCCCACTCACACACCAGGGAAGAGCCATTCCATTCCAGGCCTCTACTAATACCAGCTGGAGTGGTACTGAGCCCCACTCACACACCAGGAAAGAGCCAATTCAATCCAGGCCTCTATCAATACCAGCTGGAGTGGTACTGAGCACCACTCACATACCAGGAAAGTGCCAATTCAATCCAGGTCTCTATTAATACCAGCTGGAGTGGAAATAACTCCCACTCACATAACAGGAAATAGCCAATTCAATCCAGGCCTCTATTAATATCAGCTTGAGTGGTTCTGAGTCCCACTCACACACGAGGAAGGAGCCAATTCATTCCAGGCCTCTATTAATAGCAGCTGGAGTGGTATTGAGTGCCGCTCATACACCAGAAAGATGCAAGTTCAATCCAGGCCTCCATTAATATCAGCTTGAGTGGTACTGAGTACCACTCACACACCAGGAAAGAGCCAATTTAATCCAGGCCTCTATTTCTACCAGCTGGAGCGGTACTGAGCCACACTCACACACCAGAAAAGAACCATTTCAATCCAGGCCCCCTTTAATACCAGCTGGAGCGGTACTAAGCCCCACTCTCAAATCAGAAAAGTCCCATTTCAATCCAGGCCTCCTTCAATACCAGCTGGAGTGGTCCTGAGCCCCACTCTTACACCAGAAAAGAGCCAGTTGAATCCAGGCCTCTATTAATACCAGCTGGAATTGTACTGATTCCCATCCATTCACCAGGAAGGAGCCAATTCAATCCAGGCCTCTATTAATACCAGCTGGAGTGGTATTGAGTGCCACTCACACACCAGGAAGGAGACAATTCAATCCAGACCTCTATTCATACAAACTGCAGTGGTGCTAAACCCCTCGCACATACCAGGAAAGTGCCTATCCAATCCAGGGTTCTATTCATACTAGCTGGCGTGGTACTGAGCCCCATTCAAACAACAGGTCGGAGCCAATTCAATCCAGGCCTCTATTAATACCAGCTGGAAAGGTACAGAGCCCCACGCACATACCATGAAAGTGCCAATTCAATCCAGGCCTCTATTAATGCCAGTTGGTGTGGTACTGAGCCCACCCAACCACCAGGAAAGAGCCCATTCAATCCAGGCTTCTATTAATAGCAGCTAGAGTGGTACTGAGCCCCACTTACTAACCAGGAAAGAGCCAATTCAATACAAGCCTCTATTAATACCAGCTGGAGCGGTACCGAGCCGCAATCAAACACCAGAAAAGTGCCTATTCCGTCCAGGCCTCTATTAATACCAGCTGGAGTGCGACTGAGTCCCACTCACACACCAGGAAAGAGGCAATTCAATCCAGGCCTCTATTAATCCAGCTGGAGTGGTACTAAACCCCACTCACATACCAGGAAAGTACCAATACAATCCAGGGTTCTATTAATACCAGCTGGCGAGGTACTGAGCCCCACTCAAACACCAGGTCGGAGCCAATTCATTCCATGCCTCTATTAATACCGGCTGGAAAGGTACAGAGCCCCACTCACATGCCATGAAAGTGCCAATTCAATCCAGGCCTCTATTAAAGCCAGCTGGCGCGGTACTGAGCCCCACCCAAACACCAGGAAAGAGCGAATTAAATCCAGACCTCAATTAATACCAGCTGGAGAGGTACTGAGCCCCACGCACACACCAGGAAAGAGCCAATTCAGTCCAGGGTTCTATTAATACCAGCTGGCGTGGTACTGAGCCCCACTCACACACCAGGAAAGCGCCAATTCAATCCAGGCCTCTATCAAAACCAGCTGGAGTGGTACTGAGCACCACTCACATACCAGGAAAGTGCCAATTCAATCCAGGCCTCTATTAATACCAGCTGGCGTGGTACTGAACCCACCCAACCACCAGGAAAAAACGAATTAAATCCAAACCTCAATTAATAACAGCTGGAGTGGGACTCAGCCCCACGCACACACCAGGAAAGAGCAAATTCAATCCAGGCTTCTATTCATAGCAGCTGGAGTGGTACTGAGTCCGAGTCGCACTCCAGGAAATAGCCAGTTCAATCCAGACCTCCATTAATACCAGCTGGAGTGGAACTGATCCCCACTCACACACCAGGACAGAACCAATTCAATCCAGACCTCCAGTAATACCAGCTGGAATGGTACTGAGTCCCACTCACACACCAGGAAAGAGCCAATTCAATCCACGCCTCTATTAATAACATTTGGAGTGGTACTGAGCCCCACTCACAAACCAGGAAAGTGCCAATTCAATCCAGGTCTCTCTTAATACCGGCTGGGGTGGAATTAACTCCCACTTACATAACAGGAAATAGCCAATTCAATCCGGGCCTCTATTAATATCTGCTTGAGTGGTGCTGAGCCCACTCACACACCAGGTAGGAGCCAGTTCATTCCAGGCCTCTATTAATACCAGCTGGAGTGGTATCGAGTGCCTCTCACACGCCAGAAAGATGCAAGTTCAAACCAGGCCTTCATTAATAACTGCTGGAGTGGTACTGAGTCCCACTCACACACCAGGAAAGAGTCAATTCAATCCAGGCCTCTATTTATACCAGCTGGAGCGGTACTGAGCCCCACTCGCAGTCCAGAAAAGACCCATTTCAATCCAGGCCTCCTTTAATACCAGCTGGAGTGGTACTGAGCCATACTCATACACCAGAAAAGAGCCAGTTCAATCCAGGCCTCTACTAATACCAGCTGGGGTGGAATTAACCTCCACTCACACACCAGGAAAGAGCCATTTCAATCCAGACCTCCATTAATACCAGCTGGAATGGTACTCAGTCCCACTCACACACCAGGAACGAGCCAATTCAATCCATGCCTCTATTAATAACATTTGGAGTGGTATTGAGTCCCACTCACACACCAGCGAATTGCCAGTTCAAGCCAGGCCTCTATTAATACCAGCTGGAGTGGTACTGAGTCCCACTCACACACCAGCGAAGTGCCAGTTCAAGCCAGGCCTCTATTAATACCAGCTGGAGTGGTATTGAGTGCCACTCACACACCAGAAAGAGGCAGTTCAATCCAGGCATCTATTAATACCAGCTTGAGCGGTACTGAGTCCCACTCACACACCAGGAAAGAGCGAATCCATCCAGGCCTCTATTTATACCAGCTGGAGCGGTACTGAGCCCCACTCACTCACCAGAAAGTCCTATTTCAATCCACGCCAGCTTTTACAGCAGCTGTAGTGGTATTCAGTCCAACTCACACACCGGTAAATAGCCAATTCAATCCAGGCCTCAAGGAGACCAGCTGGAGCGGTACTGAGCCCCAATCTAATACCAGAAGAGTGCCAATTCAATCCAGGCCTCTATTAATACCAGCTGGAGTGCGACTGAGTCCCACCAACACACCAGGAAAGAGGCAATTCAATACAGGCCACTATTAATACCAGCTGGAGTGGTATGGAGCCCCACTCACACCAGGAAAGTGCAAATTCAATCCAGGGTTCTATTAATACCAGCTGGAGAATTCCTGGGCCCCACTCACACCCCAGGAAAGAGCCAATTCAATCCAGGGTTCCATTAATACCAGCTGGCATGGGACTGAGCCCCACTCACTCACCATGAAACAGCCAATTCATTCCAGGCCTCTATTAATACCAGCTGGAGTGGTACTGAGCACCACTCACATACCAGGAAAGTGCCAATTCAATCCAGGCCTCTATTAATACCAGCTGGCGTGGTACTGAGCCCACCCAACCACCAAGAAAAAGCGAATTAAATCCAAACTAGAATTAATACCAGCTGGAGTGGTACTGAGCACCACGCACGCACCAGTAAAGAGCCCATTCAATCCAGGCTTCTATTAAAGCAGCTAGAATGGTACTGACCAATAGTCACACTCCAGGAAAGAACCAATTCAATCCAGACCTCCATTAATACCAGCTGGAGTGGTACTGAGTCCCACTCACACAAGAGGAAAGAGCCAATTCAATCCAGGCCTCTATTAATACCAACTGGACTGGTATTGAGTCCCACTCACACACCAGGAAAGAGCCAACTCAATCCACGCCTCTATTAAGGAGACTTGGAGTGGTACTGAGTCCCACTCACACACCAGGAAGGAGCCAGTTCATTCCAGGCCTCTATTAATACCAGCTGGAGTGATATTGAGTGCCACTCACACACCAGAAAGAGGCAATTCAATACAGGTATCTATTAATACCAGCTTGAGTGCTACTGAGTCTCTCACACACCAGGATAGAGCGAATCCAATCCAGGCCTCTATTTATACCAGTTGGAGCGGTACTGAGCCCCACTCACATCCAATAAAGCCCCATTTCAATCCAAGCCACCTTTGACACCAGCTGGAGTGGTATTCAGTCCCGCTCACACACCGGTAAATAGCCAATTCAATTCAGGCCTCAATGAGATCAGCTGTCGCGGTGTTGCGCCCCAATCAAACACCAGAAAAGTGCCAATTCCATCCAGGCCTCTATTAATACCAGCTGGAGTGGTACTGAGCCCCACTCAAGTACCAGGAAAGTGCCAATTCAATCCAGACCCCTATTAGTACCTGATGGAGCGGTACTAAACCCCAATCACATACCAGGAAAGTGCCAATTCAATCCAGGGTTCTATTAGTACCAGCTGGCATGGTACTGAGCCCCATCCAAACACCAGCAAAGTGCCAGTTCAATCCAGGCCTCTATTAATACCAGCTGGAGTGGTATTGAGTGCCACTCACACACCAGAAAGATGCAGTTCAATCCAGGCATCTGTTACGACCAGCTTGAGCGGTACTGAGTCCCACTCACTCACCAGGAAAGAGCGAATCCATCCAGGCCTCTATTTATACCAGCTGGAGCGGTACTGAGCCCCACTCACTCACCAGCAAAGTCCGATTTCAATCCACGCCTGCTTTAACACCAGCTGGAGTGGTATTCAGTCCCACTCACACACCGGTAAATAGCCAATTCAATCCAGGCCTCAAGGAGACCAACTGGAGCGGTACTGAGCCCCAATCTAATACCAGGAAAGTGCCAATTCAATCCAGGCCTCTATTAATATCAGTTGGCGTGGTACTCAGCCCACCCAACCACCAGGAAAAAGTGAATTAAATCCAAACCACAATTAATACCAGCTGGAGTGGTACTGAGTCCCACTCACACACCAGGAAAGAGCCAATTCAATCCAGGCTTCTATTCAATGCAGCTGGAGTGTTACTGACCCCCTAGTCACGCTCCAGGAAAGAGCCAATTCAATCCAGACCTCCATTAATACCAGTTGGAGTGGGACTGAGTCCCAGCACACAAGAGGAAAGAGCCACTTCAATCCAGGCTTCTATTAATAGCAGCTGGAGTGCGACTGAGTCCCACGAACGCACCAGGAAAGAGACAATTCAATACAGGCCTCTATTAATACCAGCTGGAGTAGTATGGAGCCCCACTCACATACCAGGAAAGTGCCAATTCAATCCAGACCTCCAGTAATACCAGCTGGAGAGTTACTGAGCCCCACTCACACACCAGGAAAGAGCCAATTCAATCCAGGGTTCTATTAATACCAGCTGGCGTGGTACTGAGCCCCACTCACTCACCATGAAACAGCCAATTCAATCCAGGCCTCTATTAATACCAGCTGGAGTGGTACTGAGCACCACTCACATACCAGGAAAGTGCCAATTCAATCCAGGACTCTATTAATACCAGCCGGCGTGGTACTGAGACCACCCAACACCAGGAAAAAGCGAATTAAATCCAAACCTCAATTATTACCAGCTGGAGTGGTACTGAGCCCCACGCACACACCAGTGAAGATCCCATTCAATCCAGGCTTCTATTAAAGCAGCTAGAATGGTACTGAGCCCCACTTACAAACCAGGAAAGAGTCAATTCAATCCAGGCCTCTATTAATATCAGCTGGAGTGGTACTGACCAATAGTCACACTCCAGGAAAGAACCAATTCAATCCAGACATCCATTAATACCAGCTGGAGTGGTACGGAGTCCCACTCAAACAAGAGGAAAGAGCCAATTCAATCCAGGCCTCTATTAATACCAACTGGAGTGGTATTGATTCCCACTCACACACCAGGAAAGAGCCGAATCAATCCACGCCTCTATTAATAAGACTTGGAGTGGTACTGAGTCCCACTCACATACCAGGAAAGTGCCAGTTCAAGCCAGGCCTCTATTAATATCATCTTGAGTGGCACTGAGTCCCTCTCACACACCAGGAAGGAGCCAGTTCATTCCAGGCCTCTATTAATACCGGCTGGAGTGGCATTGAGTGCCACTCACACACCAGAAAGAGGCAATTCAATACAGGCATCTATTCATACCAGCTTGAGTGCTACTGAGTCTCTCACACACCAGGATAGAGCGAATCCAATCCAGGCCTCTATTTATACCAGTTGGAGCGGTACTGAGCCCCACTCACACACCAGTAAAGCCCCATTTCAATCCACGCCTCCTTTAACACCAGCTGGCGTGGTACTCAGTCCCACTCACACACCGGTAAATAGCCTATTCAATCCAGGCCTCAATGAGACCAGCAGGAGCGGTGTTGAGCCCCAATCAAACACCAGAAAAGTGCCAATTCCATCCAGCCTCTATTAATACCAGATGGAGTGCGACTGAGACCCACTCACACACAAGGAAAAAGGCAATTCAATCCAGGCCTCTATTAATACCAGCTGGAGTGGTACTGAGATCCACTCAAGTACCAGGAAAGTGCCAATTCAATCCAGACCACTATTAATACCTGCTGGAGCGGTAGTAAACCCCACTCACATACCAGGAAAGTGCCAATTCAATCCAGGGTTCTATCAATAACAGATGGCGTGGTACTGAGCCCCACTCACTCATTAGGAAGGAGGCAATTCAATCCAGGCCTCTATTAATACCAGCTGGAGTGGTACTGAGCAAAACTCACAATCCAGGAAAGAGCCAATTCAATCCAGACCTCCATTAATACCAGCTGGAGAGGTACTGAGCCCCACGCACACGCCAGGAAACAGCCAATTCTATCCAGGGTTCTAGTAATACCAGCTGGCGTGGTACTGAGCCCCACTCACACACCAGGAAAGAGCCAATTCAATCCAGGCCTCTATTAATACCAGCTGGACTGGTACTGAGCCCCACTCACACACCAGGAAAGTACCAATTAAATCCAGGCCTCTATTAATACCAGCTGGCGTGGGACTGAGCCCACCCAACCACCAGGAAAAAGTGAATTAAATCCAAACCACAATTAATATCAGCTGGAGTGGTACTGAGCCCCACTTACAAACCAGGAAAGAGCCAATTCAATCCAGGCCTCAATTAATATCAGTTGGAGTGGAATTAACTCCCACTCACAGAACAGGAAATAGCCAATTCAATCCAGACCTCTATTAATATCAGCTTGAGTGGTGCTGTGTCCCACTCACACACCAGGAAGGAGCCAGTTCATTCCAGGCCTCGAAAATACCAGCTGAAGTGGTATTGAGTGCCGCTCACACACCAGAAAGATGCAAGTTCAATCCTGGCCTCCATTAATACCAGATTGAGTGGTACTGAGTCCCACTCGCACGGCAGGAAAGAGCCAATTCAATCCAGGCCTGCATTAATAACTGCTGGAGTGGTACTGAGCCCAACTCACACACCAGGAAAGAGCCAATTCAATCCAAACCTCTATTTATACCAGCTGGAGCAGTACTGAGAACCACTCACACACCAGTAAAATCCCATTTCAATCCACGCCTGCTTTCACCCCAGCTGGAGTGGTACTGAGTCCCAATCACAAAACAGGAAAGAACCAATTCAATCCAGGCTTCTATTCATAGCAGCTGGAGTGGTACTGACCCCATTCACAATCCAGGAAAGAGC
Organism: Heterodontus francisci; assembly: GCF_036365525.1. Lineage (NCBI taxonomy): Eukaryota > Metazoa > Chordata > Chondrichthyes > Heterodontiformes > Heterodontidae > Heterodontus > Heterodontus francisci. The sequence goes on from NW_027141093.1 coordinate 6,049,984, forward strand.
CAATTCAATCCAGACCTCCATTAATACCAGCTGGAGTAGCACTGAGTCCCACTCACGCAAGAGGAAAGAGCCAATTCAATCCAGGCTTCTATTAATAGCAGCTTGAGTGGTACTGAGTCCTTGTCACACTCCAAGAAAGAGCCAATTCAATCCAAGTTTCTATTCATCGCAGCTGGAGTGGGACTGAGCCCCATTTGCAAACAAGGAGAGAGCCAATTCAATCCAGGCCTCTATTAATATCAGCTGGAGTGGTACTGAGTCCCACTCACAAACCAGGAAAGAGCCAATTCAATCCAGGCTTCTATTCATAGCAGTTGGAGCGGTACTGACCCCCAGTCACGCTCCAGGAACTAGCCAGTTCAATCCAGACCTACATTAATGCCAGCTGGAGTGGTACTGAGTCCCACTCACACAAGAGGAAAGAGGCAATTTAATCCACGCCTCTATTCATACCTGCTGGAGTGGTACTGAGCCCCACTCACTTACCAGGAAAGTGCCAATTAAATCCAGACCTCTATTAATACCAGGTGGAGCGGTACTGAACATCACTCACATACCAGGAAAGTGCCAATTCAATCCAGGGTTCTAATAATACCAGCTGGCATGGCACTGAGCCCCACTCAAACACCAGGTCGGAGCCAATTCAATCCAGGCCTCTATTAACAACAGCTGGAAAGGTACTGAGCCCCACTCTCAGATCATGAAAGAGCCAGTTCTATCCAGGCCTCCATTAATGCCAGCTGGCGTGGTACTGAGCCCCACCCAAACACCAGCAAAGTGCCAGTTCAAGCCAGGCCTCTATTAATACCAACTGGAGTGGTATTGAGTGCCACTCACACACCAGAAAGAGTCAATTCAATCCAGACGTCTATTAATACCAGCTTGAGCGGTACTGAGTCCCACTCACACACCAGGAAAGAGCCAATTCAATCCAGACCTCTAGTAATACCAGCTGGAGAGATACTGAGCCCCACTCACACACCAGGAAAGAGCCAATTCAATCCAGGGTTCAATTAATACCAGCTGGCGTGGTACTGAGCCCCACACACTCACCATGAAACAGCCAATTCAATCCAGGCCTCTATTAATACCAGCTGGAGTGGTACTGAGCCCACCCAACCACCAGGAAAAAGCGAATTTAATCCAAACCTCAATTATTACCAGCTGGAGTGGTACTGAGCCCCACGCACACACCATTGAGGAGCCCATTTAATCCAGGCTTCTATTAAAGCAGCTAGAATGGTACTGAGCCCCACTTACAAACCAGGGAAGAGCCAATTCAATCCAGGCCTCTATTAATATCAGCTGGAGTGGTATTGAGTGCCACTCACACACCAGAAAGAGGCTGTTCAATCCAGGCATCTATTAATACCAGCTTGAGCGGTACTGAGCCCCACTCACACACCAGGAAAGAGCGAATCCATCCAGGCCTCTCTTTATACCAGCTGGAGCGGTACTGAGCCCCACTGATTCACCAGAAAAGTCCGATTTCAATCCACGCCTGCTTTAACACCAGCTGGAGTGGTATTCAGTCGCACTCATACGCCGGTAAATAGCCAATTCAATCCAGGCCTCAAGGAGACCAGCTGGAGCGGTACTGAGCCCCAATCTAATACCAGAAAAGTGCCAATTCAATCCAGGCCTCTATTAATACCAGCTGGAGTGCGACTGAGTCCCACAAACGCACCAGGAAAGAGGCAATTCAATACAGGCCTCTATTAATACCAGCTGGAGTGGGACTGAGTCCCACAAACGCACCAGGAAAGAGACAATTCAATACAGGCCTCTATTAATACCAGCTGGAGTGCGACTGAGTCCCACAAACGCACCAGGAAAGAGACAATTCAATACAGGCCTCTATTAATACAAGCTGGAGTGGTTTGGAGCCCCACTCACATACCAGGAAAGTGCCAATTCAATCCAGACCCCTAGTAATACCAGCTGGAGAGTTACTGAGCCCCACTCACACACCAGGAAAGAGCCAATTCAATCCAGGGTTCCATTAATACCAGCTGGCGTGGTACCGAGCCCCACACACTCACCATGAAACAGCCAATTCGATCCAGGCCTCTATTGATACCAGCTGGAGTGGTACTGAGCACCACTCACATACCAGGAAAATGCCAATTCAATCCAGGACTCTATTAATACCAGCTGGCGTGGTATTGAGCCCACCCAACCACCAGGAAAAAGCGAATTTTCATCCAAACCTCAATTATTACCAGCTGGAGTGGTACTGAGCCCCACGCACACACCAGTAAAGACCCCTTCAATCCAGGCTTCTGTTAAAGCAGCTAGAATGGTACTGAGCTCCACTTGCAAACCAGGAAAGAGCCAATTCAATCCAGACCTCCATTAATACCAGCTGGAGTGGTACTGAGTCCCACACACACAAGAGGAAAGAGCCAATTCTATCCAGGCCTCTATCAATACCAACTGGAGCGGTATTGAGTCCCACTCACACACCAGGAAAGAGACGACTCAATTCACGTCTCTATTAATAAGATTTGGAGTGGTACTGAGTCCCACTCACAAACCAGTAAAGTGCCAGTTCAAGCCAGGCCTCTATTAATATCAGCTTGAGTGGCACTGAGTCCCTCTCACACACCAGGAAGGAGCCAGTTCATTCCAGGCCTCTATTAATACCAGCTGGAGTGGTATTGAGTGCCACTCACACACCAGAAAGAGGCAATTCAATACAGGCATCTGTTAATACCAGCTTGAGTGCTACTGAGTCTCTCACACACCAGGATAGAGCGAATCCAATCCAGGCCTCTATTTATACCTGTTGGAGCGGTACTGAGCCCCACTCACACACCAGTAAAGCCCCATTTCAATCCACGCCTCCTTTAACACCAGCTGGAGTGGTACTCAGTCCCGCTCACATACCGGTAAATAGCCAATTCAATCCAGGTCTCAATGAGACCAGCAGGAGCGGTGTTGAGCCCCAATCAAACACCAGAAAAGTGCCAATTCCATCAGGCCTCTATTAATACCAGCTGGAGTGCGACTGAGACCCACTCACACACAAGGAAAGAGGCAATTCAATCCAGGCCTCTATTAATACCAGCTGGAGTGCGACTGTGTCCCACAAACGCACCAGGAAAGAAACAATTCAATACAGGCCTCTATTAATACAAGCTGGAGTGGTTTGGAGCCCCACTCACATACCAGGAAAGTGCCAATTCAATCCAGACCCCTATTAATACCAGCTGGAGAGTTACTGAGCCCCACTCACACACCAGGAAAGAGCCAATTCAATCCAGGGTTCCATTAATACCAGCTGGCGTGGTACTGAGCCCCACACACTCACCATGAAACAGCCAATTCGATCCAGGCCTCTATTAATACCAGCTGGAGTGGTACTGAGCACCACTCACATACCAGGAAAATGCCAATTCAATCCAGTACTCTATTAATACCAGCTGGCGTGGTATTGAGCCCACCCAACCACCAGGAAAAAGCGAATTTTCATCCTAACCTCAATTATTACCAGCTGGAGTGGTACTGAGCCCCACGCACACACCAGTCAAGAGCCCATTCAATCCAGGCTTCTGTTAAAGCAGCTAGAATGGTACTGAGCCCCACTTACAAACCAGGAAAGAGCCAATTCTATCCAGGCCTCTATTAATATCAGCTGGAGTGGTACTGACCAATAGTCACACTCCAGGAAAGAACCAATTCAATCCAGACCTCCATTAATACCAGCTGGAGTGGTACTGAGTCCCACACACACAAGAGGAAAGAGCCAATTCTATCCAGGCCTCTATCAATACCAACTGGAGCGGTATTGAGTCCCACTCACACACCAGGAAAGAGACGACTCAATTCACGCCTCTATTAATAAGATTTGGAGTGGTACTGAGTCCCACTCACAAACCAGTAAAGCGCCAGTTCAAGCCAGGCCTCTATTAATATCAGCTTGAGTGGCACTGAGTCCCTCTCACACACCAGGAAGGAGCCAGTTCATTCCAGGCTTCTATTAATACCAGCTGGAGTTGTATTGAGTGCCACTCACACACCAGAAAGAGGCAATTCAATACAGGCATCTGTTAATACCAGCTTGAGTGCTACTGAGTCTCTCACATACCAGGATAGAGCGAATCCAATCCAGGCCTCTATTTATACCTGTTGGAGCGGTACTGAGCCCCACTCACACACCAGTAACGCCCCATTTCAATCCACGCCTCCTTTAACACCAGCTGGAGTGGTACTCAGTCCCGCTCACACACCGGTAAATAGCCAATTCAATCCAGGTCTCAATGAGACCAGCAGGAGCGGTGTTGAGCCCCAATCAAACACCAGAAAAGTGCCAATTCCATCCAGGCCTCTATTAATACCAGCTGGAGTGCGACTGAGACCCACTCACACACAAGGAAAGAGGCAATTCAATACAGGCCTCAATTAATACCAGGTGGAGTGATACTGAGCCCCAGTCAAACACCAGGAGGGATCCAATTCAATCCAAACCTCTATTTATACCCGCTGGAGTGGTACTAAACCCCACTCACACACCCGGAAAGAGCCAATTCAATCCAGGCCTCTATTAATAGCAGCTGGAGTGCGACTGAGACCCACTCACACACAAGGAAAGAGGCAATTCAATCCAGGCCTCTATTAATACCAGCTGGAGTGGTACTGAGACCCACTCACGTACCAGGAAAGTGCCAATTCAATCGAGACCCCTATTAATACCTGCTGGCGTGGTACTGAGCCCCACTCACACGCCAATAAGTAGCCAATTCAATCCAGGCCTCTATTAATACCAGCTGGAGTGGTACTGAGCAAAACTCACATACCAGAAAAGAGCGAATTAAATCCAGACCTCAATTAATACCAGCTGGAGAGGTACTGAGCCCCAGGCACACACCAGGAAAGAGCCAATTCAATCCAGGGTTCTAGTAATACCAGTTGGAGTGGTACAGAGCACCACGCACATACCAGGAAAGTGCCAGTTCAATCCAGGCATCTATTAATACCAGCTGGCGTGGTACTGAGCCCACCCAACCACCAGGAAAAAGTGAAATAAATCCAAACCACAATTAATACCAGCTGGAGTGGTACTGAGCCCCAATTACAAACCAGGAAAGAGCCAATTCAATCCAGGCCTCTATTTATACCAACTGGAGTGGTAATGAGTCCCACTCACTCACCAGGAAAGAGCCAATTCAATCCAGGCTTCTATTCAATGCAGCTGGAGTTTTACTGACCCCCTAGTCACGCTCCAGGACAGAGCCAATTCAATCCAGACCTCCATTAATACCAGCTGGAGTGGTACAGAGTCCCACTCACACAAGAGGAAAGAGCCACTTCAATCCAGGCTTCTATTAATAGCAGCTGAAGTGGTACTGAGCCCTAGTCACACTCCAGGCAAGAGCCAATACAATCCAGACCTCTATTAATAGCTGCTGGAGTGGTACAGAGTCCCATGCACACTCCAGGAAAGAGCCAATTCAATCCAGACCTCCAGTAATACCAGCTGGAATTGTACTGAGTCCCACTCACACACCAGCAAAGAGCAATTAAATCAACGCCTCTATTAATAATATTTGGAGTGGTACTGAGTCCCACTCACACACCAGGAAGGAGCCAGTTCATTCCAGGCCTCTATTAATACCAGCCGGAGTGGTATTGAGTGCCGCTCACACACCAGGAAAGAGCCAATTCAATCCAGACCTCTAGTTATACCAGCTGGAGCGGTACTGAGACCCACTCACACACCAGAAAAATCCCATTTCAATCCACGTCTGCTTTAACTTTAGCTGGAGTGGCACTGAGGAACACTCACAAACCAGGAAAGAGCCAATTCAATCCAGGCTTCTATTCATAGCAGCTGGAGTGGCACTGACCCTATTCGCAATCCAGGAAAGAGCCAGTTCAATCCAGACATCTATTAATATCAGCTGGAGTGGTACTGAGTCCCACTCGCAAACCAGGAAAGAGCCAATTCAATACAGGCGTCGATCAATATTAGCTGGAGTGTTACTGAGTCCCACTCACAAACCAGGAAAGAGCCAATTCAATCCAGGCTTATATTCATAGCAGCTGGAGTGGTACTGACCACCAGTCACGCTCCAGGAAATAGCCAATTCAATCCAGACCTACATTAATACCAGCTGGAGTGGTACTGAGTCCCACTCACAGACCAGGAAATTGCCAATTCAATCCAGACCTCTATTAATACCAGCTGGAGCTGCACTAAACCCCACTCATATACCAGGAAAGTGCCAATTCAATCCAGGGTTCTAATAATACCAGCTGTCGTGGTACTGAGCCCCACTCAAACACCAGGTCGGAGCCAATTCAATCCAGGCCTCTATTAATAACAGCTGTAAAGGTACTGAGTCCCACTCACAGACCATGAAGGAGCCAGTTCAATCCAGGCCTCTATTAATACCAGCTGGAGTGGTACTGAGCCCCAACCCAAACACCAGGAAAGAGCCAATTCAATCCAGTGTTCTATTAATACCAGCTGGCGTGGTGCTGAGCCCCACTCACACACCAGGAAAAAGCGAATTAAATCCAAACCTCAATTAATACCAGCTGGAGTGGTACTGAGCCCCACGCAGACACCAGGAAAGGGTTCATTCAATCCAGGCGTCTATTAATAGCAGCTTGAGTGGTACTGAGCCCCACTTCCAAACCAGGGAAGAGCCAATTCAATCCAGGCTTCTATTCATAACAGCTGGAGTGGTACTGACCCCATTCACAATCCAGGAAGGAGCCAATGCAATCCAGACCTCCATTAATACCAGCTGGAGTAGTACTGAGTCCCACACACGCAAGAGGAAATAGCCAATTCAATCCAGGCCTCTATTTCTACCAGCTGGAGAGGTACTGAGCCCCATTCACACACCAGAAAAGACCTATTCCAATCCAGGCCCACTTTAATACCAGCTGGAGCGGTACTGAGCCCCACCCTCACACCAGAAAAGTCCCATTTCAATCCAGGCCTCCTTTAATACCAGCTGGAGTGGTACTGAGCCCCACTCATACACCAGAAAAGAGCCATTTGAATCCAGGCCTCAATTAATACCAGCTGGAATGGTACTGAGTCCCATCCATTTACCAGGAAGGAGCCAATTCAATCCAGGCCTCTATTAATACCAGATGGAGTGGTATTGAGTGCCACTCACACACCAGTAAAGAGCCAATTCATTCCAGGCCCCTATTTTACCAGCTGGAGAGGTACTGAGCCACACACACACACCAGAAAAGACCTATTTCAATCCAGGCCCACTTTAATACCAGCTGGAGCGGTACTGAGCCCCACTCACACTCCAGAAAAGTGCCTTTTCAATCCAGGCCTCTATTAATACCAGTTGGAGTGGTATTGTGTGCCACTCACACACCAGAAAGAGCCAATTCAATCCTGGCCTCTATTTATACCAGCTAGAGCGGTACTGAGCTCCACTCACACGCCAGAAAGGTTCCAATTCAATCCAGGCCTCCTTTAATACCAGCTGGAGTGGTACTCAGTCCCTCTCACACACCAGGAAGGAGACAATTCAATCCAGAACTCTGCTAATACCAACTGGAGTGGTGCCGAGCACCACTCACATACCAGGGAAGTGCCAATTCAATCCAGGCCTCTACTAATACCAGCTGGAGTGGAATTAACCTCCACTCACACACCAGGAAAGAGACATTTCAATCCAGACCTCCTTTAATACCAGCTGGAATGGTACTGAGTCCCACTCACACACCATGAAGGAGCCAGTTCATTCCAGGCCTCTATTAATAACAGCTGGAGTGGTACTGAGTGCCGCTCACACACCAGGAAAGAGCCAATTCAATTCAGGCCTCTATTTATACCAGCGAGAGCGGTACTGAGCTCCACTCACTCGCCAGAAAAGTTCTACTTCAATCCAGGCCTCCTTTAATACCAGCTGGAGTGATACTCAGTCCCTCTCACACACCAGGAAGGAGAAAATTCAATCCAGACCTCAATTAATACCAACTGGAGTGGTACTGAGCACCACTCACATACCAGGAAAGTGCCAATTCAATCCAGGCCTCTACTAATACCAGCTGGAGTGGAATTAACCTCCACTCACACACCAGGAAAGAGACATTTCAATCCAGACCTCCTTTAATACCAGCTGGAATGGTACTGAGTCCCACTCACACACCATGAAGGAGCCAGTTCATTCCAGGCCTCTATTAATAACAGCTGGAGTGGTACTGAGTGCCGCTCACACACCAGGAAAGAGCCAATTCAATTCAGGCCTCTATTTATACCAGCGAGAGCGGTACTGAGCTCCACTCACTCGCCAGAAAAGTTCTACTTCAATCCAGGCCTCCTTTAATACCAGCTGGAGTGGTACTCAGTCCCTCTCACACACCAGGAAGGAGAAAATTCAATCCAGACCTCCATTAATACCAACTGGAGTGGTACTGAGCACCACTCACATACCAGGAAAGTGCCAATTCAATCCAGGCCTCTACTAATACCAGCTGGAGTGGAATTAACCTCCACTCACACACCAGGAAAGAGACATTTCAATCCAGAGCTCCAGTAATACCAGCTGGAATGGTACTGCGTCCCACTTACACACCAGGAAAGAGCCAATTCTATCCACGCCTCTATTAATAACATTTGGAGTGGTATTGAGTGCCACTCACACACCAGAAATAGCCAATTCAATCCTGGCCTCTGTTTATACCAGCTAGAGCGGTACTGAGCTCCACTCACACGCCAGAAAAGTTTCACTTCAATCCAGGCCTCCTTTAATACCAGCTGGAGTGGTACTCAGTCCCTCTCACACACCAGGAAGGAGACAATTCAATCCAGAACTCTACGAATACCAACTGGAGTGGTACTGAGCAACACTCACATACCAGGAAAGTGCCAATTCAATCCAGGCCTCTGCTAATACCAGCTGGAGTGGAATTAACCTCCACTCACACACCAGGAAAGAGACATTTCAATCCAGACCTCCATTAATACCAGCTGGAATGGTACTGAGTCCCACTCACACACCAGGTAAGAGCCAATTCAATCCAGACCTCTGTTAATATCAGCTTGAGTGGTACTGAGTGCCGCCCACACACCAGGAAAGAGCCAATTCAATTCAGACCTCTATTTATACCAGCTGGAGCGGTACTGAGACCCACTCACACACCAGAAAAATCCCATATCAATCCACGCCTGCTTTAACCCTCGCTGGAGTGGTACTGAGTAACACGCACAAACCAGGATCGAGCCAATTCAATCCAGGCTTCTATTCATAGCAGCTGGAGTGGTACTGACCCTATTCACAATTCAGGAAAGAGCCAATTCAATCCAGACCTCTATTAATATCAGATGGAGTGGTACTGAGTCCCACTCACAAACCAGGAAATAGCCAATTCAATCCAGGCCACTATTAATATCAGCTGGAGTGGTACTGAGTCCCACTCACAAACCAGGAAAGAGCCAATTCAATCCAGGCTTCTATTCATAGTAGCTGGAGTGGTACTGACCACCAGTCACGCTCCAGGAAATAGCCAATTCAATCCAGACCTACATTAATACCAGCTGGAGTGGTACTGAGTCCCACTCACACAAGAGGAAAGAGGCAATTGAATCCACGCCTCTATTAATACCAGCTGGAGTTGTACTGAGCCCACCCACAGACCAGGAAATTGCCAATTCAATCCAGACCTCTATTCATACCAGCTGGAGCTGTACTAAACCCCACTCATATGCCAAGAAAGTGCCAATTCAATCCAGGGTTCTAATAATACCAGCTGTCGTGGTACTGAGCCCCACTCAAACACCAGGTCGGAGCCAATTCAATCCAGGCCTCTATTAATAACAGCTGTAAAGGTACTGAGTCCCACTCACAGACCATGAAAGAGCCAGTTCAATCCAGGCCTCTATTAATGCCAGCTGGCGTGGTACTGAGCCCCACCCAAACACCAGGAAAGAGCGAATTAAATCTAGACCGAAATCAATACCAGCTGGAGAGGTACTGCGCCCCTCGCAAACACCAGGAAAGAGCCAATTGAATCCAGTGTTCTATTAATACCAGCTGGCGTGGTACTGAGCCCCACTCACACACCAGGAAAAAGCGAATTAAATCCAAACCTCAATTAATACCAGCTGGAGTGGTACTGAGCCCCACGCAGACACCAGGAAAGGGCCCATTCAATCCAGGCTTCTATTAATAGCAGCTAGAGCGGTACTGAGCTCCACTCACACGCCAGAAAATTTCCACTTCAATCCAGGCCTCCTTTAATACCAGCTGGAGTGGTACTCAGTCCCTCTCACACACCAGGAAGGAGAAAATTCAATCCAGACCTCCATTAATACCACCTGGAGTGGTACTGAGCACCACTCACATACCAGGAAAGTGCCAATTCAATCCAGGCCTCTACTAATACCAGCTGGACTGGAATTAACCTCCACTCACACACCAGGAAAGAGACATTTCAATCCAGACCTCCTTTAATACCAGCTGGAATGGTACTGAGTCCCACTCACACACCATGAAGGAGCCAGTTCATTCCAGGCCTCTATTAATAACAGCTGGAGTGGTACTGAGTGCCGCTCACACACCAGGAAAGAGCCAATTCAATTCAGGCCTCTATTTATACCAGCGAGAGCGGTACTGAGCTCCACTCACTCGCCAGAAAAGTTCTACTTCAATCCAGGCCTCCTTTAATACCAGCTGGAGTGGTACTCAGTCCCTCTCACACACCAGGAAGGAGAAAATTCAATCCAGACCTCCATTAATACCAACTGGAGTGGTACTGAGCACCACTCACATACCAGAATAGTGCCAATTCAATCCAGGCCTCTACTAATACCAGCTGGACTGGAATTAACCTCCACTCACACACCAGGAAAGAGACATTTCAATCCAGAGCTCCAGTAATACCAGCTGGAATGGTACTGCGTCCCACTTACACACCAGGAAAGAGCCAATTCTATCCACGCCTCTATTAATAACATTTGGAGTGGTATTGAGTGCCACTCACACACCAGAAATAGCCAATTCAATCCTGGCCTCTGTTTATACCAGCTAGAGCGGTACTGAGCTCCACTCACACGCCAGAAAAGTTTCACTTCAATCCAGGCCTCCTTTAATACCAGCTGGAGTGGTACTCAGTCCCTCTCACACACCAGGAAGGAGACAATTCAATCCAGAACTCTACGAATACCAACTGGAGTGGTACTGAGCACCACTCACATACCAGGAAAGTGCCAATTCAATCCAGGCCTCTGCTAATACCAGCTGGAGTGGAATTAACCTCCACTCACACACCAGGAAAGAGACATTTCAATCCAGACCTCCATTAATACCAGCTGGAATGGTACTGAGTCCCACTCACACACCAGGTAAGAGCCAATTCAATCCAGACCTCTGTTAATATCAGCTTGAGTGGTACTGAGTGCCGCCCACACACCAGGAAAGAGCCAATTCAATTCAGACCTCTATTTATACCAGCTGGAGCGGTACTGAGACCCACTCACACACCAGAAAAATCCCATATCAATCCACGCCTGCTTTAACCCTCGCTGGAGTGGTACTGAGTAACACGCACAAACCAGGATCGAGCCAATTCAATCCAGGCTTCTATTCATAGCAGCTGGAGTGGTACTGACCCTATTCACAATTCAGGAAAGAGCCAATTCAATCCAGACCTCTATTAATATCAGATGGAGTGGTACTGAGTCCCACTCACAAACCAGGAAATAGCCAATTCAATCCAGGCCACTATTAATATCAGCTGGAGTGGTACTGAGTCCCACTCACAAACCAGGAAAGAGCCAATTCAATCCAGGCTTCTATTCATAGTAGCTGGAGTGGTACTGACCACCAGTCACGCTCCAGGAAATAGCCAATTCAATCCAGACCTACATTAATACCAGCTGGAGTGGTACTGAGTCCCACTCACACAAGAGGAAAGAGGCAATTGAATCCACGCCTCTATTAATACCAGCTGGAGTTGTACTGAGCCCACCCACAGACCAGGAAATTGCCAATTCAATCCAGACCTCTATTCATACCAGCTGGAGCTGTACTAAACCCCACTCATATGCCAAGAAAGTGCCAATTCAATCCAGGGTTCTAATAATACCAGCTGTCGTGGTACTGAGCCCCACTCAAACACCAGGTCGGAGCCAATTCAATCCAGGCCTCTATTAATAACAGCTGTAAAGGTACTGAGTCCCACTCACAGACCATGAAAGAGCCAGTTCAATCCAGGCCTCTATTAATGCCAGCTGGCGTGGTACTGAGCCCCACCCAAACACCAGGAAAGAGCGAATTAAATCTAGACCGAAATCAATACCAGCTGGAGAGGTACTGCGCCCCTCGCAAACACCAGGAAAGAGCCAATTGAATCCAGTGTTCTATTAATACCAGCTGGCGTGGTACTGAGCCCCACTCACACACCAGGAAAAAGCGAATTAAATCCAAACCTCAATTAATACCAGCTGGAGTGGTACTGAGCCCCACGCAGACACCAGGAAAGGGCCCATTCAATCCAGGCTTCTATTAATAGCAGCTAGAGCGGTACTGAGCTCCACTCACACGCCAGAAAATTTCCACTTCAATCCAGGCCTCCTTTAATACCAGCTGGAGTGGTACTCAGTCCCTCTCACACACCAGGAAGGAGAAAATTCAATCCAGACCTCCATTAATACCACCTGGAGTGGTACTGAGCACCACTCACATACCAGGAAAGTGCCAATTCAATCCAGGCCTCTACTAATACCAGCTGGACTGGAATTAACCTCCACTCACACACCAGGAAAGAGACATTTCAATCCAGAGCTCCAGTAATACCAGCTGGAATGGTACTGCGTCCCACTTACACACCAGGAAAGAGCCAATTCTATCCACGCCTCTATTAATAACATTTGGAGTGGTATTGAGTGCCACTCACACACCAGAAATAGCCAATTCAATCCTGGCCTCTGTTTATACCAGCTAGAGCGGTACTGAGCTCCACTCACACGCCAGAAAAGTTTCACTTCAATCCAGGCCTCCTTTAATACCGGCTGGAGTGGTACTCAGTCCCTCTCACACACCAGGAAGGAGACAATTCAATCCAGAACTCTACGAATACCAACTGGAGTGGTACTGAGCACCACTCACATACCAGGAAAGTGCCAATTCAATCCAGGCCTCTGCTAATACCAGCTGGAGTGGAATTAACCTCCACTCACACACCAGGAAAGAGTCATTTCAATCCAGACCTCCATTAATACCAGCTGGAATGGTACTGAGTCCCACTCACACACCAGGTAAGAGCCAATTCAATCCAGACCTCTGTTAATATCAGCTTGAGTGGTACTGAGTGCCGCCCACACACCAGGAAAGAGCCAATTCAATTCAGACCTCTATTTATACCAGCTGGAGCGGTACTGAGACCCACTCACACACCAGAAAAATCCCATATCAATCCACGCCTGCTTTAACCCTCGCTGGAGTGGTACTGAGTAACACGCACAAACCAGGATCGAGCCAATTCAATCCAGGCTTCTATTCATAGCAGCTGGAGTGGTACTGACCCTATTCACAATTCAGGAAAGAGCCAATTCAATCCAGACCTCTATTAATATCAGATGGAGTGGTACTGAGTCCCACTCACAAACCAGGAAATAGCCAATTCAATCCAGGCCACTATTAATATCAGCTGGAGTGGTACTGAGTCCCACTCACAAACCAGGAAAGAGCCAATTCAATCCAGGCTTCTATTCATAGTAGCTGGAGTGGTACTGACCACCAGTCACGCTCCAGGAAATAGCCAATTCAATCCAGACCTACATTAATACCAGCTGGAGTGGTACTGAGTCCCACTCACACAAGAGGAAAGAGGCAATTGAATCCACGCCTCTATTAATACCAGCTGGAGTTGTACTGAGCCCACCCACAGACCAGGAAATTGCCAATTCAATCCAGACCTCTATTCATACCAGCTGGAGCTGTACTAAACCCCACTCATATGCCAAGAAAGTGCCAATTCAATCCAGGGTTCTAATAATACCAGCTGTCGTGGTACTGAGCCCCACTCAAACACCAGGTCGGAGCCAATTCAATCCAGGCCTCTATTAATAACAGCTGTAAAGGTACTGAGTCCCACTCACAGACCATGAAAGAGCCAGTTCAATCCAGGCCTCTATTAATGCCAGCTGGCGTGGTACTGAGCCCCACCCAAACACCAGGAAAGAGCGAATTAAATCTAGACCGAAATCAATACCAGCTGGAGAGGTACTGCGCCCCTCGCAAACACCAGGAAAGAGCCAATTGAATCCAGTGTTCTATTAATACCAGCTGGCGTGGTACTGAGCCCCACTCACACACCAGGAAAAAGCGAATTAAATCCAAACCTCAATTAATACCAGCTGGAGTGGTACTGAGCCCCACGCAGACACCAGGAAAGGGCCCATTCAATCCAGGCTTCTATTAATAGCAGCTAGAGCGGTACTGAGCTCCACTCACACGCCAGAAAATTTCCACTTCAATCCAGGCCTCCTTTAATACCAGCTGGAGTGGTACTCAGTCCCTCTCACACACCAGGAAGGAGAAAATTCAATCCAGACCTCCATTAATACCACCTGGAGTGGTACTGAGCACCACTCACATACCAGGAAAGTGCCAATTCAATCCAGGCCTCTACTAATACCAGCTGGAGTGGAATTAACCTCCACTCACACACCAGGAAAGAGCCATTTCAGTCCAGACCTCCAGTAATACCAGCTGGAATGGTACTGCGTCCCACTTGCACACCAGGAAAGAGCCAATTCAATGCACGCCTCTATTAATAACATTTGGAGTGGTATTGAGTGCCACTCACACACCAGAAAGAGCCAATTCAATCCTGGCCTCTATTTATACCAGCTCGAGCGGTACTGAGCTCCACTCACACGCCAGAAAAGTTCCACTTCAATCCAGGCCTCCTTTAATACCAGCTGGAGTGGTACTCAGTCCCTCTCACACACCAGGAAGGAGACAATTCAATCCAGAACTCTGCTAATACCAACTGGAGTGGTGCCGAGCACCACTCACATACCAGGAAAGTGCCAATTCAATCCAGGCCTCTACTAATACCAGCTGGAGTGGAATTAACCTCCACTCACACACCAGGAAAGAGACATTTCAATCCAGACCTCCTTTAAAACCAGCTGGAATGGTACTGAGTCCCACTCACACACCAGGTAAGAGCCAATTCAATCCAGACCACTATTAATATCAGCTTGAGTGGTACTGAGTCCCACTCACACACCAGGAAGGAGCCAGTTCATTCCAGGCCTCTATTAATAACAGCTGGAGTGGTACTGAGTGCCGCTCACACACCAGGAAAGAGCCAATTCAATTCAGGCCTCTATTTATACCAGCGAGAGCGGTACTGAGCTCCACTCACTCGCCAGAAAAGTTCTACTTCAATCCAGGCCTCCTTTAATACCAGCTGGAGTGATACTCAGTCCCTCTCACACACCAGGAAGGAGAAAATTCAATCCAGACCTCCATTAATACCAACTGGAGTGGTACTGAGCACCACTCACATACCAGGAAAGTGCCAATTCAATCCAGGCCTCTACTAATACCAGCTGGAGTGGAATTAACCTCCACTCACACACCAGGAAAGAGACATTTCAATCCAGACCTCCATTAATACCAGCTGGAATGGTACTGCGTCCCACTTACACATTAGGAAAGAGCCAATTCTATCCACGCCTCTATTAATAACATTTGGAGTGGTATTGAGTGCCACTCACACACCAGAAATTGCCAATTCAATCCTGGCCTCTGTTTATACCAGCTAGAGCGGTGCTGAGCTCCACTCACACGCCAGAAAAGTTTCACTTCAATCCAGGCCTCCTTTAATACCAGCTGGAGTGGTACTCAGTCCCTCTCACACACCAGGAAGGAGACAATTCAATCCAGAACTCTACGAATACCAACTGGAGTGGTACTGAGCACCACTCACATACCAGGAAAGTGCCAATTCAATCCAGGCCTCTGCTAATACCAGCTGGAGTGGAATTAACCTCCACTCACACACCAGGAAAGAGACATTTCAATCCAGACCTCCATTAATACCAGCTGGAATGGTACTGAGTCCCACTCACACACCAGGTAAGAGCCAATTCAATCCAGACCTCTGTTAATATCAGCTTGAGTGGTACTGAGTGCCGCCCACACACCAGGAAAGAGCCAATTCAATTCAGACCTCTATTTATACCAGCTGGAGCGGTACTGAGACCCACTCACACACCAGAAAAATCCCATATCAATCCACGCCTGCTTTAACCCTCGCTGGAGTGGTACTGAGTAACACGCACAAACCAGGATCGAGCCAATTCAATCCAGGCTTCTATTCATAGCAGCTGGAGTGGTACTGACCCTATTCACAATTCAGGAAAGAGCCAATTCAATCCAGACCTCTATTAATATCAGATGGAGTGGTACTGAGTCCCACTCACAAACCAGGAAATAGCCAATTCAATCCAGGCCACTATTAATATCAGCTGGAGTGGTACTGAGTCCCACTCACAAACCAGGAAAGAGCCAATTCAATCCAGGCTTCTATTCATAGTAGCTGGAGTGGTACTGACCACCAGTCACGCTCCAGGAAATAGCCAATTCAATCCAGACCTACATTAATACCAGCTGGAGTGGTACTGAGTCCCACTCACACAAGAGGAAAGAGGCAATTGAATCCACGCCTCTATTAATACCAGCTGGAGTTGTACTGAGCCCACCCACAGACCAGGAAATTGCCAATTCAATCCAGACCTCTATTCATACCAGCTGGAGCTGTACTAAACCCCACTCATATGCCAAGAAAGTGCCAATTCAATCCAGGGTTCTAATAATACCAGCTGTCGTGGTACTGAGCCCCACTCAAACACCAGGTCGGAGCCAATTCAATCCAGGCCTCTATTAATAACAGCTGTAAAGGTACTGAGTCCCACTCACAGACCATGAAAGAGCCAGTTCAATCCAGGCCTCTATTAATGCCAGCTGGCGTGGTACTGAGCCCCACCCAAACACCAGGAAAGAGCGAATTAAATCTAGACCGAAATCAATACCAGCTGGAGAGGTACTGCGCCCCTCGCAAACACCAGGAAAGAGCCAATTGAATCCAGTGTTCTATTAATACCAGCTGGCGTGGTACTGAGCCCCACTCACACACCAGGAAAAAGCGAATTAAATCCAAACCTCAATTAATACCAGCTGGAGTGGTACTGAGCCCCACGCAGACACCAGGAAAGGGCCCATTCAATCCAGGCTTCTATTAATAGCAGCTAGAGTGGTACTGAGCCCCACTCACACACCAGGGAAGTGCCAATTCAATCCAGGCCTCTATTAATACCAGCTGGAGTGGTACTGAGTCCCACTCACAAACCAGGAAAGTGCCAATTCATTCCAGGCTTCTATTCATAGCAGCTGGAGTGGTACTGACCCCATTCACAATCCAGGGAAGAGCCAATTCAATCCAGACCTCCATTCATACCAGCTGGAGTAGTACGGAGTCCCACACACGCAAGAGGAAATAGCCAATTCAATCCAGGCCTCTATTAATATCAGCTTGAGTGGCTCTGAGTCCCACTCACACTCCAGGAAGGAGCCAATTCATTCCAGGCCTCTATTAATACCAGCTGCGGTGGTATTGAGTGCCGCGCACACACCAGGAAAGAGCGAATTTAATCCAGGCCTCTATTTCTACGAGCTGGAGAGGTACTGAGCCCCACTCACACACCAGAAAAGACCTATTTCAATCCAGGCCCACTTTAATACCAGCTGGAGTGGTACTGAGCCCCACACATACACCAGAAAAGAGCAAGTTGAATCCAGGCCTCTATTAATACCAGCTGGAATGGTACTGAGTCCCATACGTTCACCAGGAAGGAGCCAATTCAATCCAGACCTCTATTAATACCAGCTGGAGTGGTATTGAGTGCCACTCAGACACCAGTCAAGAGCCAATTCATTCCAGGCCTCTATTAATACCAGTTGGAGTGGTATTGAGTGCTAGTCACACACCGGAAAGAGCCAATTCAATCCTGGCCTCTATTTATACCAGCTAGAGCGGTACTGAGCTCCACTCACACGCCAGAAAATTTCCACTTCAATCCAGGCCTCCTTTAATACCAGCTGGAGTGGTACTCAGTCCCTCTCACACACCAGGAAGGAGAAAATTCAATCCAGACCTCCATTAATACCACCTGGAGTGGTACTGAGCACCACTCACATACCAGGAAAGTGCCAATTCAATCCAGGCCTCTACTAATACCAGCTGGAGTGGAATTAACCTCCACTCACACACCAGGAAAGAGCCATTTCAGTCCAGACCTCCAGTAATACCAGCTGGAATGGTACTGCGTCCCACTTGCACACCAGGAAAGAGCCAATTCAATCCAAGCCTCTATTAATAACATTTGGAGTGGTATTGAGTGCCACTCACACACCAGAAAGAGCCAATTCAATCCTGGCCTCTATTTATACCAGCTCGAGCCGTACTGAGCTCCACTCACACGCCAGAAAAGTTCCACTTCAATCCAGGCCTCCTTTAATACCAGCTGGAGTGGTACTCAGTCCCTCTCACACACCAGGAAGGAGACAATTCAATCCAGAACTCTACTAATACCAACTGGAGTGGTACTGAGCACCACTCGCATACCAGGAAAGTGCCAATTCAATCCAGGCCTCTACTAATACCAGCTGGAGTGGAATTAACCTCCACTCACACACCAGGAAAGAGACATTTCAATCCAGACCTCCATTAATACCAGCTGGAATGGTATTGAGTGCCACTCACACACCAGGAAAGAGCCAATTCAATCCTGGCCTCTATTTATACCAGTTAGAGTGGTATTGAGTCCCACTCACACACCAGGAAAGAGCCAATTCAATTCACACCTCTATTTATACCAGCTGGAGCGGTACTGAGACCCACTCACACACCAGGAAAGAGCCAATTCAATCCAGACCTCCATTCATCCCAGCTGGAGTAGTACGGAGTCCCACACACGCGAGAGGAAATAGCCAATTCAATCCAGGCCTCTATTAATATCAGCTTGAGTGGCTCTGAGTCCCACTCACACACCAGGAAGGAGCCAATTCATTCCAGGCCTCTATTAATACCAGCTGCGATGGTATTGAGTGCCACGCACACACCAGGAAAGAGCCAATTTAATCCAGGCCTCTATTTCTACGAGCTGGAGAGGTACTGAGCCCCACTCACACACCATAAAAGATCTATTTCAATCCAGGCCTCCTTTCATACCAGCTGGAGTGGTACTGAGCCCCACTCATACACCAGAAAAGGGCCAGTTGAATCCAGGCCTCTATTAATACCAGCTGGAATGGTACTGAGTCCCATACATTCACCAGGAAGGAGCCAATTCAAACCAGGCCTCTATTAATACCAGCTGGAGTGGTACTGAGCCCCACTCATACACCAGAAAAGGGCCAGTTGAATCCAGGCCTCTATTAATACCAGCTGGAATGGTACTGAGTCCCATACATTCACCAGGAAGGAGCCAATTCAATCCAGGCCTCTATTAATACCAGCTGGAGTGGTATTGAGTGCCACTCACACAGCAGGAAAGAGCCAATTCAATCCTGGCCTCTATTTATACCAGTTAGAGTGGTATTGAGTGCCACTCACACACCAGAAAGAGCCAATTCAATCCTGGCCTCTATTTATACCAGCTAGAGCGGTACTGAGCTCCACTCACTCGCCAGAAAAGTTCCACTTCAATCCACGCCTCCTTTAGTACCAGCTGGAGTGGTACTCAGTCCCTCTCACACACCAGGAAGGAGAAAATTCAATCCAGACCTCCATTAATACCACCTGGAGTGGTACTGAGCACCACTCACATACCAGGAAAGTGCCAATTCAATCCAGGCCTCTACTAATACCAGCTGGAGTGGAATTAACCTCCACTCACACACCAGGAAAGAGACATTTCAATCCAGACCTCCAGTAATACCAGCTGCAATGGTACTGCGTCCCACTTACACACCAGGAAAGAGCCAATTCTATCCACGCCTCTATTAATAACATTTGGAGTGGTATTGAGTGCCACTCACACACCAGAAAGAGCCAATTCAATCCTGGCCTCTATTAATGCCAGCTGGCGTGGTACTGAGCCCCACCCAAACACCAGGAAAGAGCGAATTAAATCCAGACCGAAATCAATACAGCTGGAGAGGTACTGCGCCCCACACAAACACCAGGAAAGAGCCAATTGAATCCAGACCTCATTTAATACCAGCTGGAGTGGAACAGAGCCCCACTCACACACCAGAAAAGTGCCAAATCAATCCAGCCCTCTATTAATACCAGCTGGAGTGGTACTCAGCCCCACTCACACACCAGAAATAGCCAATTCAATCCACGCCTCTGTGAGACCAGCTGGAGCGATACTGAGCCACAGTCACGCACCAGATAAGTGCCAATTCAATCCAGGCCTCTATTAATACCAGCTGGAGTGGCACTGAGTCCCACTCACGCACCAGGAAAAAGGCAATCCTATCCAGGCCTCTATTAATACCAGCTGGAGCGGTACAAAACCCCATTCACACACGAAGAAAAAGCCAATTCGATACAGGGTTCGAGAAATACCATCTGGCGTGGTACTGAGCCCCACTCACACAACAGAAAAGAGCCAATTCAATCCAAGCCTCAATTTATACCAGCTGGAGTGGTACAGAGCCCCACGCACACACCAGTAAAGGGTCAATTAAATCCAGGCTTCTATTAACAGCAGCTGTAGTGGTACTGAGCCCCACTCACAAACCAGGAAAGAGCCAATTCAATCCAGGCCTCCATTCATACCAGCTGGAGTGGTACTGAGTCCCACTCACACACCAGGAAAGAGCCCATTAAATCCAGACCTCAATTAATACCAGCAAGAGTGGTACTGAGCCCGAGTTACACTCCGGGAAAGAACCAATTCAATCCAGACCTCCATTAATACCTGCTGGAGACATACTGAGTCCCACTCACATGCCAGGAAATAGCCAATTCAATCCAGACCTCAATTAATACCTGCTGGAGTGGTACTGAGCCCCATTCACACACCAGGAAAGAGCCAATTAAATCCAGGCTTCTATTAATAGCAGCTGGAAAGGTACTGAGTCCCACTCACACACCAGGAAAGAGCCAATTAAATCCAGACCTCAATTATTTCCAGCTTGTGTGGTAATGAGCACTCGTCACCCTCCAGGAAAGGGACAATTCAATCCAGACCTCAATTAATACCAGCCAGAGTGGTACTGAGCCCTAGTCACACTCCGGGAAAGAGCCAATTCAATCCAGACCTCCATTAATACCTGCTGCAGACATACTGAGTCCCACTCACACTCCAGAAAAGATCCAATTCAATCCAGACCTTTATTGATACCAGCTGGAGTGGGACTGAGCTCCACTCACGCACCAGGAAAGAGCCATTCATTCCAGACCTCCACTGATATCAGCTGGAGTAGTATTGAGTGCGGCTCACACTCCAGAAAGAGGCAGTTCAAACCACGCCTCTATTAATACAAGCTTGAGTGGTACTAAGACGCACTCACAAATCAGGAAAGAGCCAATTCAATACAGGCCTCTATTTATACCAGCTGGAGCGGTACTGAGCCCCACTCACACACCAGAAAAGTCCCATTTCAATCCACGCCTCCTTTCACACCAGCTGGAGTGGTACTCAGACCCACTCACACACCGGTAAATAGCCAATTCAATCCAAGCCTCTATGAGACCAGCTGGAGCGGTACTGAGACCCAATCAAACACCATGAATAGTGCCAATTCAATTTAGGCCTCTACTAATACCAGCTGGAGTGGTACTCAGCCCCACTCACACCAGGAAAGTGCCAAATCAATCCAAACCTCAATTAATCAATTAGATAATGAAGTCAGTGTGACTAAGGGGAAGAGCAGGCAGGGAGCAGATGATGAATATAAAGGGACTGGTGGTCTGAGGTGCATTTGTTTTAATGCAAGAAGTGTAGTAGGTAAGGCAGATGAACTTAGGGCTTGGATTAGTACCTGGGAGTATGATGATATAGCTATTACTGAGACTTGGTTGAGGGAAGGGCATGATTGGCAACTAAATATCCCAGGATATCGATGCTTCAGGCGGGATAGAGAGGGAGGTAAAAGGGGTGGAGGAGTTGCATTACTGGTCAAAGAGGATATCACAGCTGTGCTGAAGGAGGGCACTATGGAGGACTCGAGCAGTGAGGCAATATGGGCAGAACTCAGAAATAGGAAGGGTGCGGTAACAATGTTGGGGCTGTACTACAGGCCTCCCAACAGCGAGCGTGAGATAGAGGTACAAATATGTAAACAGATTATGGAAAGATGTAGGAGCAACAGGGTGGTGGTGATAGGAGATTTTAATTTTCCCAACATTGACTGGGATTCGCTTAGTGTTAGAGGTCCAGATGGAGCAGAATTTGTAAGGAGCATCCAGGAGGGTTTCCCAGAGCAGTATGTAAATAGTCCAACTCGGGAAGGGGCCATACTGGACCTGGTGTTGGGGAATGAGCCCGGCCAGGTTGTTGAAGTTTCAGTAGGGGACTACTTTGGGAATAGTGATCACAATTCCGTAAGCTTTAAAATACTCATGGACAAAGACGAGAGTGGTCCTAAAGGAAGAGTGCTAAATTGGGGGAAGGCCAACTATACCAAAATTCGGCAGGAGCTGGGAAATGTAGATTGGGAGCAGCTGTTTGAAGGTAAATCCACGTGTGATATGTGGGAGGCTTTTAAAGAGAGGTTGATTAACGTGCAGGAGAGACATGTTCCTGTGAAAATGAGGGATAGAAATGGCAAGATTAGGGAACCATGGATGACAGGTGAAATTGTGAGACTGGCTAAGAGGAAAAAGGAAGCATACATAAGGTCGAGGCGGCTGATGAAAGACGAAGCTTTGAAAGAATATCGGGAATGTAGGACCAATCTGAAACGAGGAATTAAGAGGGCTAAAAGGGGTCATGAAATATCTTTAGCAAACAGGGTTAAGGAAAATCCCAAAGCCTTTTATTCATATATAAGGAGAAAGAGGGTAACTAGAGAAAGGATTGGCCCACTAAAGGACAAAGGAGGAAAGTTATGCTTGGACTCAGAGAAAATGGGTGAGATTCTAAACGAGTACTTTGCATCGTTATTCACCGAGGAGAGGGACATGACGGATGTTGAGGTTAGGAACAGATGTTTGATTACTCTAGGTCAAGTCGGCATAAGGAGGGAGGAAGTGTTGGGTATTCTAAAGGGCATTAAGGTGGACAAGTCCCCAGGTCCGGATAGGATCTATCCCAGGTTACTGAGGGAAGCGAGAGAGGAAATAGCTGGGGCCTTAACAGATATCTTTGCAGCATCCTTAAACACGGGTGAGGTCCCGGAGGACTGGAGAATTGCTAATGTTGTCCCCTTGTTTAAGAAGGGTAGCAGGGATAATCCAGGTAATTATAGACCGGTGAGCCTGACGTCAGTGGTAGGGAAGCTGCTGGAGAAGATACTGAGGGATAGGATCTATTCCCATTTGGAAGAAAATGGGCTCATCAGTGATAGGCAACATGGTTTTGTGCAGGGAAGGTCATGTCTTACCAACTTAATAGAATTCTTTGAGGAAGTGACAAAGTTGATTGATGAGGGAAGGGCTGTCGATGTCATATACAGGGACTTCAGTAAGGCGTTTGATAAGGTTCCCCATGGCAGGCTGATGGAGAAAATGAAGGCGCTTGGGGTCCAAGGTGTATTAGCTAGATGGATAAAGAACTGGCTGGGCAACAGGAGACAGAGAGTAGCAGTAGAAGGGAGTTTCTCAAAATGGAGACGTGTGACCAGTGGTGTTCCACAGGGATCCGTGCTGGGACCACTGTTGTTTGTGATATACATTAATGATTTGGAGGAAAGTATAGGTGGACTGATTAGCAAGTTTGCAGACGACACTAAGATTGGTGGAGTAGCAGATAGTGAAGGGGACTGTCAGAGAATACAGCAGAATATAGATAGATTGGAGAGTTGGGCAGAGAAATGGCAGATGGAGTTCAATCAGGGTAAATGCGAGGTGATGCATTTTGGAAGATCCAATTCAAGAGTGAACTATACAGTAAATGGAAAAGTCCTGGGGAAAATTGATGTCCAGAGAGATTTGGGTGTTCAGGTCCACTGTTCCCTGAAGGTGGCAACGCAGGTAAATAGAGTGGTCAAGAAGGCATACGGCATGCTTTCCTTCATCGGACGGGGCATTGAGTACAAGAGTTGGCAGGTCATGTTACAGTTGTATAGGACTTTGGTTCGGCCACATTTGGAATACTGCGTACAGTTCTGGTCGCCACATTATCAAAAGGATGTGGATGCTTTGGAGAGGGTGCAGAGGAGGTTCACCAGGATGTTGCCTGGTATGGAGGGCGCTAGCTATGAAGAGAGGTTGAGCAGATTAGGATTATTTTCATTAGAAAGACGGAGGTTGAGGGGGGACCTGATTGAAGTGCACAAAATCATGAGAGGTATAGACAGGGTG
This sequence comes from Heterodontus francisci, assembly GCF_036365525.1. NCBI lineage: Eukaryota > Metazoa > Chordata > Chondrichthyes > Heterodontiformes > Heterodontidae > Heterodontus > Heterodontus francisci. The sequence continues at coordinate 6,074,461 of NW_027141093.1, forward strand.
GATAGCAAGAGGCTTTTTTCCAGAGTGGGGGTTTCAATTACTAGAGGACACGAGTTCAAAGTGAAAGGGGAAAAGTTTAGGGGGGATATGCGTGGAAAGTTCTTTACGCAGAGGGTGGTGGGCACCTGGAACGCATTGCCAGCGGAGGTAGTAGATGCGGGCACGATGGAGTCTTTTAAGATGTATCTAGACAGATACATGAATGGGCAGGAAGAAAAGAGATACAGAACCTTAGAAAATAGGCGACATGTTTAGAGAGAGGATCTGGATCGGCGCAGGCTTGGAGGGCCGAAGGGCCTGTTCCTGTGCTGTAATTATCTTTGTTCTTTATAATACCAGCTGGAGTGGTAATGAGCCCCACACAAACACCGGTAAAGAGCCCATTCAATCCAGGCTTCTATTAAAGCAGCTACAATGGTACTGAGCCCCACTTAGAAAACCAGGAAGGAGCCAATTTAATCCAGGCCTCTATTAATACCAGCTGGAGTGGTACTGAGTCCCACTCACACACCAGGAAAGAGCCAATTCTTACCAGACCTCCATTAATACCAGCTGGAGTGGTACTGAGTCCCACTCACACATGAGGAAAGAGCCAATTCAATCCAGACCTCTATTTATATCAGCTGGAGTGGTACTGAGTCCCACGCAGACACCAGGAAAGAGCGAATCCAATCCAGGCCTCTCTTTATACCAGCTGGAGCGGTACTGAGCCCCACTCACTCACCAGAAAAGTCCGATTTCAATCCACGCCTCCTTTAACACCAGCTGGAGTGGTATTCAGTCGCACTCACACACCGGTAAGTAGCCAATTCTATCCAGGCCTCAAGGAGACCAGCTGGAGCGGTACTGAGCCCCAATCTAATACCAGAAAAGTGCCAATTCAATCCAGGCCTCTATTAATACCAGCTGGAGTGCGACTGAGTCCCGCAAACGCACCAGGAAAGCGGCAATTCAATACAGGCCTCTATTAAAACCAGCTGGAGAGTTACTGAACCCCACTCACACACCAGGAAAGAGCCAATTCAATCCAGGGTTCTATTACTACCAGCTGGAGTGGTACTGAGCACCAAAAACATACCAGGAACGTGCCAATTAAATCCAGGCCTCTATTAATACCAGCTGGCGTTGTACTGAGCCCACCCAACAACCAGGAAAAAGCGAATTCAATCCAGACCTCAATTAATACCAGGTGGACTGGTGCTGAGCCCACGCACACACCAGTAAAGAGCCCATTCAATCCAGGCTTCTAGTAAAGCAGCGAGAATGGTACTGAGCCCCACTTAAAAAAGCAGGAAAGAGCCAATTCAATTCAGGCCTCTATTAATATCAGCTGGAGTGGTACTGACCAATAGCCACACTCCAGGAAAGAACCAATTCAATCCAGACCTCCATTAATACCAGCTGGACTGGTACTGAGTGCCACTCACACAAGAGGAAAGAGCCAATTAAATCCAGGCTTTTATTAATAGCATCTGGAGTGGTACTCAGCCCTCGTCACACTCCAGGAAAGAGCCAATTCAATCCAGACGTCTATTAATATCAGCTGGAGTGGTACTGAGTCCCACTCACATGCCAGGAAAAAGCCAATTCAATCCAGACCTCGATGAACATCAGTTGCAGTGGTACTGAGCCCCACTCACACACCAGGAAAGAGCCAATTCAATCCAGACCTCCATTAATACCAGCTGGAGTGGTACTGAGTCCCACTCACACATGAGGAAATAGCCAATTCAATCCAGACCTCTATTAATATCAGCTGGAGTGGTACTGAGTCCCACTCACATGCCAGGAAAGAGCCAATTCAATCCAGACCTCTATAAATACCAGCTGGGGTGGTACTGAGCCCCACTCACACACAAGGAAAGAGCCAATTCAATGCAGACCACCATTAATACCAGCTGGAGTGGTACTGAATCCCACCCACACATGAGGAAAGAGCCAATTCAATCGTCGCCTCTATCAATAACATTTGGAGTGGTACTGAGCCCCACTCACACACCAGGAAAGTGCCAATTCAATCCAGGCCTCTAATAATAACAGCTGGAGTGGAATTAACTCCCACTCACTTAACAGGAAATAGACATTTCAATCCAGGCCTCTATTAATATCTTTTTGCGTGGTACTGAGTCCCACTCTCACAGCAGAAAAGTCTCATTTCAATCCAGGCCTCCTTTAATACCAGCTGGAGTGGTACAGAGCCCCACTCACACACCAGAAAAGTGCCAAATCAATCCAGGCCTCTATTAATACCAGCTGGAGCGGTACTGAGCACCAATCACTCACCAGAAAAGTGCCAATTCAATCCAGGCCTCTATTAATACCAGCTGGAGTGGCACTGAGTCCCACTCACGCACCAGTGAAAATGCCAACCCTATCCAGGCCTCTATTAATACCACACAAAAACAAGAAATGCTGGATTCACTCAGCAGGTCTGGCAGCATCTGTCGAAAGAGAAGCAGAGTTAACGTTTCGGGTCAGTGACCCTTCTTCGGAACTGACCCGAAACGTTAACTCTGCTTCTCTTTCGACAGATGCTGCCAGACCTGCTGAGTGAATCCAGCATTTCTTGTTTTTGTTTCAGATTTCCAGCATCCGCAGTATTTTGCTTTTACTCTATTAATACCAGTTGTTGCGGTGCAAAGCCCCACTCACACACCAAGAAAGAGCCAATTCAATACTGGGTTCTAGAAATACCATCTGGCGTGGTACTGAGCCCCACTCACACAACAGAAAAGAGCCAATTCGAACCAGGCCTCTATTAAAAATAGCTGGAGTGGTACTGAGCACCACTCACTTACCAGGTAAGTGCCAATTCAATCCAGGCCTCAATTAATACCAGCTGGAGTGGTACTGAGCCCCACGCACACACCAGGAAATGGCCAATTAAATGCAGGCTTCTATTAATACCAGCTGGAGTGGTACCGTAGGCACAATCTGAAACGAGGAATTAAGAGGGATAAAAAGGGTTATGAAATATCTTTAGCAAACAGGGTTAAGGAAAATCCCAAAGCCTTTAATTCATATATAAGGAGAAGGAGGGTAACTCGAGAAATGATTGGCCCACTCAAGGACAAAGGAGGAAAGTTATGCGTGGAGTCAGAGAAAATGGGTGAGATTCTAAACGAGTACTTTGCATCGGTATTCACCGAGGAGAGGGACATGACGGATGTTGAGGTTCGGGACAGATGTTTGATTACTCCAGGTCAAGTCGGCATAAGGAGGGAGGAAGTGTTGGGTATTCTAAAAGGCATTAAGGTGGACAAGTTCCCAGGTCCGGATGGAATCTATCCCAGGTTACTGTGGGAAGCGAGAGAGGAAATAGTTGGGGCCTTAACAGATATTTTTGCAACATCCTTAAACACGGGTGAGCTCCCGGAGGACTGGAAAATTGCTAATGTTGTCCCGTTGTTTGAGAAGGGTATCAGGGATAATCCAGGCATTTATAGACCGGTGAGCCTGACGTCAGTGGTAAGGAAGCTGCTGGAGAAGATACTGAGGGATAGGATCTATTCCCATCTGGAAGAAAATGGGCTTATCAGTGATAGGCAACATGGTTTTGTGCAGGGAAGGTCATGTCTTACCAACTTAATAGAATTCTTTTAAGTAGGGACAAAGTTAATTGATGAGGGAAGGGCTGTAGATGTCATTTGCATCGACTTCAGTGAGGCGTTTGATAAGGTTCCCCTTGGTAGGCTGAGGGAGAAAGTGAAGGCGCATGGGGTCCAAGGTGTACTAGCTAGATGGATAAAGAACTGGCTGGGCAACAGAAGACAGAGAGTAGCAGTGGAAGGGAGTTTCTCAAAATTGAGACGGGTGACCAGTGGTGTTCCACAGGGATCCGTGCTGGGACCACTGTTGTTTGTGATATACATAAATGATTTGGAGGAAAGTATAGGTGGTCTGATTAGCAAGTTTGCAGACGACACTAAGATTGGTGGAGTAGCAGATAGTGAAGGGGACTGTCAGAGAATACAGCAGAATATAGATAGACTGGAGAGTTGGGCAGAGAAATGGCAGATGGAGTTCAATCAGGGCAAATGCGAGGTGATGCATTTTGGAAGATCCAATTCAAGAGCGATCTTTTCAGTAAATGGAAAAGTCCTGGGGAAAATTGATGTACAGAGAGATTTGGGTGTTCAGGTCCATTGTTCCCTGAATGTGGCAACGCAGGTCAATAGAGTGGTCAAGAAGGCATACGGCATGCTTTCCTTCATCGTACGGGGTATTGAGTACAAGAGTTGGCAGGTCATGTTACACTTGTAAAGGATTTTGGTTCGGCCACATTTGGAATACTGCGTGCAGTTCTGGTCGCCACATTACCAAAAGGATGTGGATGCTGTGGAGAGGGTGCAGAGGAGATTCACCAGGATGTTGCCTGTTATGGAGGGCGCCAGCTTTGAAGAGAGGTTGAGTACATTAGGATTATTTTCATTAGAAAGACGGAGGTTGAGGGGGGACCTGATTGAGGTGTACAAAATCATGAGAGGTATAGACAGAGTGGATAGCAAGAAGCTTTTTCCCCAGAGTGGGGGATTCAAATACAAGGGGACACGAGTTCAAAGTGAAAGGGGAAAAGGTTAGGGGGGATATGCGTGGTATTTTCTTTATGCAGAGGGTAGTGGATGCATGGAACGCTTTGCCAGTGGAGGTGGTAGACGCGGGCACGATAGCGTCTTTTAATATGTATCTAGACAGATACATGAATGGGCAGGAAGTAAAGAGATACAGACCCTTAGAAAATAGGCGACAGGTTGAGATAGAGGATTTGGATCGGCGTAGGCTTGGAGGGACGAAGGGCCTGTTCCTGTGCTGTAATTTTCTTTGTTCTTTGTTCGTTGTTCTTTAATAGCAGCTGGAGAAATACTGAGCCCCACTCACACACCAGAAAAGTTCCACTTCAATCCAGGCCTCCAATAATACCAGCTGGAAAGGTACTGAGTCCCTCTCACACACCAGAAAAGTTCCACTTCAATCCAGGCCTCCAACAACAGCAGCTGGAGTGGCACTGAGCCCCACTCACACACCAGAAAAGTTCCACTTCAATCCAGCCCTGCATTAAAACCAGCTGGAGTGGTACTAATTCCCAATCACACACCAGGAAAGAGCCAATTCAATCCAGGTATCTATTTATCCCAGCTGGAGTGGCACTGAGCCCCACTCACACACCAGAAATGTTCCACTTCAATCCAACCCTCCATTAATACCAGCTGGAGTGGTACTGATCCCAATCACACATCAAGAAAAAGAAAATTTGTTCCCGGCTTCTCTTAATACCAGCTGGAGCGGTACTCCAGTTCACACACCAGGAAAGAGCCAATTCCATCCAGACCTCCATTAATACCAGCTGCAGTGGTACTGAGTCCCACTCACACACCAGGAAATAGCAAATTCAATCCAGACCTCCATTAATACCAGCTGCAGTGGTACTGAGTCCCACTCACACACCACGAAAGAGCCAATTCAATCCAGACCTCCATTAATACCAGCTGGAGTGGTACTATGTCCCACTCACACACCAGGAGAGAGCCAATTCAATCCAGGTCTCTATTAATAACATTTGGAGTGGTACTGATTCCAACCCATACACCAGGAAAGAGCCAATTAAATCCAGGCCTCTATTTATACCAGCTGGAGTGATACTCAACCCCACTCACGCACCAGAAATAGCCAATTCAATTCAGGCCTCTATTGAGACGAGCTGGAGAGGTACTGAGCACCAGTCTAACGCCAGAAAAGTGCCAGTTCAATCCAGGCCTCTAGTAATACCAGCTAGAGTACGACTGAATCCCACTCAAACTCCAGGAAAGTGCCAATTCAATTCAGGCCTCTAGTAATTCAAGCTGGAGTGGTACTGAGCCCCACTCACACACCAGAAAAGTTCCACTTCAATCCAGGCCTCCATTAAAACCAGCTGGAGTGGTACGGAGTCCAACTCACACACCAGGAAAGAGCCAATTCAATGCAGGCCTCTATTTATACCAGCTGGCGCGGTACTGAGCACCACTCACACACCAGAAAAGTTCCACTTCAATCCAGCCCTCCATTAATACCAGCTGGAGTGGTACTGAAACCAATCACACATCAAGAAAAAGAAAATTTATCCCGGCATCTCTTAATTCCAGCTGGGGCGGTACAGAGTCCCGCTCACACACCAGGAAAGAGCCAATTTCATGCAGACCTCCATTAATACCAGCTGCAGTGGTACTGAGTCCCACTCATACACCAGGAAAGAGCAAATGCCATCCAGACCACCATTAATACCAGCTGCAGTGGTACTGAGTCCCACTCACACACCACAAAAGAGCCAATTCAATCCAGGCCTCTATTTATCCCAGCTGGAGTGGTACTGAGCCCCACTCACACACCAGAAATGTTCCACTTCAATCCAGCCCTCCATTAATACCAGCTGGAGTGGTACTGATCCCAATCACACATCAAGAAAAAGAAAATTTGTTCCCGGCTTCTCTTAATACCAGCTGGAGCGGTACTCCAGTTCACACACCAGGAAAGAGCCAATTCCATCCAGACCTCCATTAATACCAGCTGCAGTGGTACTGAGTCCCACTCACACACCAGGAAATAGCAAATTCAATCCAGACCTCTGTTAATACCAGCTGGAGTGGCACTGAGTCACACTCACACACCAGGAAATAGCAAATTCAATCCAGACCTCTGTTAATACCAGCTGGAGTGGCACTGAGTCACACTCACACACCAGGAAAGAGCAAATTCAATCCAGACCTCCATTAATACCAGCTGCAGTGGTACTGAGTCCCACTCACACACCACGAAAGAGCCAATTCAATCCAGACCTCCATTAATACCAGCTGGAGTGGTACTATGTCCCACTCACACACCAGGAGAGAGCCAATTCAATCCAGGTCTCTATTAATAACATTTGGAGTGGTACTGATTCCAACCCATACACCAGGAAAGAGCCAATTAAATCCAGGCCTCTATTTATACCAGCTGGAGTGATACTCAACCCCACTCACGCACCAGAAATAGTCAATTCAATTCAGGCCTCTATTGAGACGAGCTGGAGAGGTACTGAGCCCCAGTCTAACGCCAGAAAAGTGCCAGTTCAATCCAGGCCTCTAGTAATACCAGCTAGAGTACGACTGAATCCCACTCAAACTCCAGGAAAGTGCCAATTCAATTCAGGCCTCTAGTAATTCAAGCTGGAGTGGTACTGAGCCCCACTCACACACCAGAAAAGTTCCACTTCAATCCAGGCCTCCATTAAAACCAGCTGGAGTGGTACGGAGTCCAACTCACACACCAGGAAAGAGCCAATTCAATGCAGGCCTCTATTTATACCAGCTGGCGCGGTACTGAGCACCACTCACACACCAGAAAAGTTCCACTTCAATCCAGCCCTCCATTAATACCAGCTGGAGTGGTACTGAAACCAATCACACATCAAGAAAAAGAAAATTTATCCCGGCATCTCTTAATTCCAGCTGGGGCGGTACAGAGTCCCGCTCACACACCAGGAAAGAGCCAATTCCATGCAGACCTCCATTAGTACCAGCTGCAGTGGTACTGAGTCCCACTCATACACCAGGAAAGAGCAAATGCAATCCAGACCACCATTAATACCAGCTGCAGTGGTACTGAGTCCCACTCACACACCACAAAAGAGCCAATTCAATCCAGGCCTCTATTTATCCCAGCTGGAGTGGTACTGAGCCCCACTCACACACCAGAAATGTTCCACTTCAATCCAGCCCTCCATTAATACCAGCTGGAGTGGTACTGATCCCAATCACACATCAAGAAAAAGAAATTTTGTTCCCGGCTTCTCTTAATACCAGCTGGAGCGGTACTCCAGTTCACAGACCAGAAAAGAGCCAATTCCATCCAGACCTCCATTAATACCAGCTGCAGTGGTACTGAGTCCCACTCACACACCAGGAAATAGCAAATTCAATCCAGACCTCTGTTAATACCAGCTGGAGTGGCACTGAGTCACACTCACACACCAGGAAAGAGCAAATTCAATCCAGACCACCATTAACACCAGCTGCAGTGGTACTGAGCCCCACTCACTCACCATAAACGTTCCACTTCAATCCAGACCTCCATTAATACCAACTGGAATGGTACTGAGTCCCACTCACACGCCAGCAAAGAGCCAATTCAATCCATGGTTCCATTAAAACCAGCTGGCGTGGTACTGAGGCACACACACACACCAGAAAAGAGCCAATTAAATCCAGATCTCAATTAATACCAGCTGGAGTGGTACTGAGCCCAAGTGAAACACCAAGAAAGTGCCAATTCAATGCAGACCCCTATTAATACCAGCTGGAGTGGTACTCAATCCCACTCACTCACCAGAAATAGCCAATTCAATCCAGGCCTACATTGAGACCACCTGGAGTGCGACTGGTTCCCACTCACACTCCAGGAAAGTGCTAATTAATTCCAGACCTCTATTAATACCAGCTGGAAAGGTACTGAGTCACACTCACACACCAGGAAAGAGCCAATTCAATCCAGGCCTCTATTTAAACCTGCTGGAGTGGTACTGCGCCCCACTCAAACACCAGAAAAGTTCCACTTCAATCCAGCCCTGCATTAACACCAGCTGGAGTGGTACTAATTCCCAATCACACATCAAGAAAAAGAAAATTTGTTCCCGGCTTCTCTTAACTCCAGCTGGTGTGGTACTGAGTCCCTCTCACACACCAGAAAAATTCCACTTCTATCCAGGCCTCCAACAACGCCAGCTGGAGTGGCACTGAGCCCCACACAAACACCAGAAAAGTTCCACTTCAATCCAGCCCTGCATTAACGCCAGCTGGAGTGGTTCTAATTCCCAATCACACACCAGGAAAGAGCCAATTCAATCCAGGCCTCTATTTATCCCAGCTGGAGTGGCACTGAGCCCCACTCACACTCCAGAAAAGTTCCACTTCAATCCAGCCCTCCATTAATATCAGCTGGAGTGGTACTGAGTCCCACACACACACCAGGAAAGAGCCAAGTCAATCCAGCCCTCTATTTATACCAGCTGGCGCGGTACTGAGCCCCACTCACACACCAGAAATGTTCCACTTCAATCCAGCCCTCCATTAATACCAGCTGGAGTGGTACTGATCCCAATCACACATCAAGAAAAAGAAAATTTGTTCCCGGCTTCTCTTAATACCAGCTGGAGCGGTACTCCAGTTCACACACCAGGAAAGAGCCAATTCCATCCAGACCTCCATTAATACCAGCTGCAGTGGTACTGAGTCCCACTCACACACCAGGAAATAGCAAATTCAATCCAGACCTCTGTTAATACCAGCTGCAGTGGTACTGAGTCCCACTCACACACCACGAAAGAGCCAATTCAATCCAGACCTCCATTAATACCAGCTGGAGTGGTACTATGTCCCACTCACACACCAGGAGAGAGCCAATTCAATCCAGGTCTCTATTAATAACATTTGGAGTGGTACTGATTCCAACCCATACACCAGGAAAGAGCCAATTAAATCCAGGCCTCTATTTATACCAGCTGGAGTGATACTCAACCCCACTCACGCACCAGAAATAGCCAATTCAATTCAGGCCTCTATTGAGACGAGCTGGAGAGGTACTGAGCCCCAGTCTAACGCCAGAAAAGTGCCAGTTCAATCCAGGCCTCTAGTAATACCAGCTAGAGTACGACTGAATCCCACTCAAACTCCAGGAAAGTGCCAATTCAATTCAGCCCTCTAGTAATTCAAGCTGGAGTGGTACTGAGCCCCACTCACACACCAGAAAAGTTCCACTTCAATCCAGGCCTCCATTAAAACCAGCTGGAGTGGTACGGAGTCCAACTCACACACCAGGAAAGAGCCAATTCAATGCAGGCCTCTATTTATACCAGCTGGCGCGGTACTGAGCACCACTCACACACCAGAAAAGTTCCACTTCAATCCAGCCCTCCATTAATACCAGCTGGAGTGGTACTGAAACCAATCACACATCAAGAAAAAGAAAATTTATCCCGGCATCTCTTAATTCCAGCTGGGGCGGTACAGAGTCCCGCTCACACACCAGGAAAGAGCCAATTCCATGCAGACCTCCATTAATACCAGCTGCAGTGGTACTGAGTCCCACTCATACACCAGGAAAGAGCAAATGCAATCCAGACCACCATTAATACCAGCTGCAGTGGTACTGAGTCCCACTCACACACCACAAAAGAGCCAATTCAATCCAGATCTCCATTAATACCAGCTGGAGTGGTACTGAGTCCCACTCACACACCACAAAAGTGCCAATTCAATCCAGGCCTCTATTTATACCAGCTGGAGCGGTACTGAGCCCCACTCACTCACCATAAACGTTCCACTTCAATCCAGACCTCCATTAATACCAACTGGAATGGTACTGAGTCCCACTCACACGCCAGCAAAGAGCCAATTCAATCCATGGTTCCATTAAAACCAGCTGGCGTGGTACTGAGGCACACACACACACCAGAAAAGAGCCAATTAAATCCAGATCTCAATTAATACCAGCTGGAGTGGTGCTGAGCCCAAGTGAAACACCAAGAAAGTGCCAATTCAATGCAGACCCCTATTAATACCAGCTGGAGTGGTACTCAACCCCACTCACTCACCAGAAATAGCCAATTCAATCCAGGCCTACATTGAGACCACCTGGAGTGCGACTGGATCCCACTCACACTCCAGGAAAGTGCTAATTAATTCCAGACCTCTATTAATACCAGCTGGAAAGGTACTGAGTCACACTCACACACCAGGAAAGAGCCAATTCAATCCAGGCCTCTATTTAAACCTGCTGGAGTGGTACTGAGCCCCACTCAAACACCAGAAAAGTTCCACTTCAATCCAGCCCTGCATTAACACCAGCTGGAGTGGTACTAATTCCCAATCACACATCAAGAAAAATAAAATTTGTTCCCGGCTTCTCTTAACTCCAGCTGGTGTGGTACTGAGTCCCTCTCACACACCAGAAAAATTCCACTTCTATCCAGGCCTCCAACAACGCCAGCTGGAGTGGCACTGAGCCCCACACAAACACCAGACAAGTTCCACTTCAATCCAGCCCTGCATTAACTCCAGCTGGAGTGGTTCTAATTCCCAATCACACACCAGGAAAGAGCCAATTCAATCCAGGCCTCTATTTATCCCAGCTGGAGTGGCACTGAGCCCCACTCACACACCAGAAAAGTTCCAGTTCAATCCAGCCCTCCATTAATATCAGCTGGAGTGGTACTGAGTCCCACACACACACCAGGAAAGAGCCAATTCAATCCAGCCCTCTATTTATACCAGCTGGCGCGGTACTGAGCCCCACTCACACACCAGAAATGTTCCACTTCAATCCAGCCCTCCATTAATACCAGCTGGAGTGGTACTGAACCCAATCACACATCAAGAAAAAGAAAATTTGTTCCCGGCTTCTCTTAATACCAGCTGGAGCGGTACTCCAGCTCACACACCAGGAAAGAACCAATTCCATACAGACCTCCATTAATACCAGCTGCAGTGGGACTGAGTCCCAGTCACACACCAGGAAATAGCAAATTCAATCCAGACCTCCATTAATGCCAGCTGGAGTGGTCCTGAGTCACACTCACACACCAGGAAAGAGCAAATTCAATCCAGACCTCCATTAATACCAGCTGGAGTGGTACTATGTCCCACTCACACACCAGGAGAGAGCCAATTCAATCCAGGCCTCTATTAATAACATTTGGAGTGGTACTGATTCCAACCCATACACCAGGAAAGAGCCAATTAAATCCAGGCCTCTATATATACCAGCTGGAGTGATACTCAACCCCACTCACGCACCAGAAATAGCCAATTCAATTCAGCCCTCTATTGAGACGAGCTGGAGAGGTACTGAGCCCCAGTCTAACGCCAGAAAAGTGCCAGTTCAATCCAGGCCTCTAGTTATACCAGCGAGAGTGCGACTGAATCCCACTCAAACTCCAGCAAAGTGCCAATTCAATTCAGGCTTCTAGTAATTCAAGCTATAGTGGTACTGAGCCCCACTCACACATCAGAAAATTTTCCACTTCAATCCAGGCCTCCATTAATACCAGCTGGAGTGGTACTGAGTCCCACTCACACACCAGGAAAGAGCCAATTCAATGCAGGCCTCTATTTATACCAGCTGGCGCGGTACTGAGCACCACTCACACACCAGAAAAGTTCCACTTCAATCCAGCCCTCCATTAATACCAGCTGGAGTGGTACTGAAACCAATCACACATCAAGAAAAAGAAAATTTATACCGGCATCTCTTAATTCCAGCTGGGGCGGTACAGAGTCCTGCTCACACACCAGGAAAGAGCCAATTCCATCCAGACCTCCATTAATACCAGCTGCAGTGCTACTGAGTCCCACTCACACACCACAAAAGAGCCTATTCAATCCAGAACTCCATTAATACCAGCTGGAGTGATACTCAACCCAAGTCACACACCAGAAATAGAAAATTCAATTCAGGCCTCTATTGAGACGAGCTGGAGAGGTCCTGAGCCCCATTCAAACACCAGAAAAGTGCCAGTTCAATCCAGGCCTCTAGTAATACCAGCTAGACTGCGATTGAATCCAACTCAAACTCCAGGAAAGTGCCAATTCAATCCAGGCCTCTATTAATTCAAACTGGAGTGGTACTGAGTCTCACTCAAACACCAGGAATGATCCAATCAAAACCAGACCTCTATTAATACAAGCTGGAGTGGTACGGAGCCCCACTCACTCCCCAGGAAAGAGCCAATTCAATCCAGGCTACTATTAATAAAAGCTGGAGTGGTACTGAGTCCCACTCACACACCAGGATAGAGCCAATTCAATCCAGACCTCCATTAATACCAGCTGGAGTGGTACTGAGACCCACTCACTCACCAGGAAAGCGTCAATTCAATCCAGACAACTATTAATAACAGCTGGAGGGGTACGGAGCACCACTCACACACCATTAAAGAGCCAAATCAATCCAGGCTTCCATTATTCGCAGCTGGAGTGGTACTGAGTCCCTCTCACACACCAGGAAAGAGCCAATTCAATCCAGGCCTCTATTTATACCAGCTGGAGTGGTACTGAGTCCCTCTCACACACCAGGAAAGAGCCAATTCAATCCAGGCCTCTATTTATACCAGCTGGAGTGGTACTAATTCCCAATCACACATCAAGAAAAAGAAAATGTGTTCCCGGCTTCTCTTAACTCCAGCTGGTGTGGTACTGAGTCCCTCTCACACACCAGAAAAGTTCCACTTCAATCCAGGCCTCCAACAATACCAGCTGGAGTGGTACTGAGTCCCACTCACACATCAGGAAAGAACGAATTCAGTCCAGGCCTCCTTTAATAACAGCTGGAGTGGTATTGATTCCCAATCATACATCAAGAAAAAAAAAATTGTTCCCGGCTTCTCTCAACTCCAGCTGGAGTGGTACTGAATCCCTCTCACTCACCAGGAAAGAGCCAATTTATCCAGGCCTCTATTTATACCACCTGGAGTGGTACTGAGCCCCACTCAATCACCAGAAAAGTTCCACTTCAATCCAGGCATCCAATAATGCCAGCTGGAGTGGTACTGAGTCCCACTCACACACCAGGAAAGAGCCAATTCAATCCAGGGTTCTATTAATACCAGCTGGCGTGGTACTGAGCATCACTCACAAACCAGGAAAGAGCCAATTCAATCCAGGCCTCTATTAATACCAGCTGGAGTGGTACTGAGCCACACTCACACACCAGGAAAGTGCCAATTCAATCCACTCCTCTATTAATACCAGCTGGAGTGGTACTGAGCCCCACTGACACACCAGAAAAGTTCCACTTCAATCCAGCCCTCCATTAATACCAGCTGGAGTGGTGCTGATTCCCAATCACACATCAAGAAAAAGAAAAATTGTTCCCGGCTTCTCTTACTTCCGGCTGGAGTTGTACTGAGTCCCGCTCACACGACAGGAAAGAGCAAATTCAATCCAGACCTCCATTAATACCAGCTGCAGTCGCACTGAGTCCCTCTCACACACCAGGAAAGAGCAAATTCAATCCAGACCTCCATTAATACCAGCTGCAGTGGTACTGAGTCCCACTCACACACCACGAAAGAGCCAATTCAATCCAGACCTCCATTAATACCAGCTGGAGTGGTACTATGTCCCACTCACACACCAGGAGAGAGCCAATTCAATCCAGGTCTCTATTAATACATTTGGAGTGGTACTGATTCCAACGCATACACCAGGAAAGAGCCAATTCAACCCAGACCTCTCCTAATACCAGCTGGAGTGGTACTGAGTCGGACTCGCTCACCAGGAAAGAGCCAATTCAATCCCGATCTCTATTAATACCAGCTGGAGTGGTACTGAGTTCCATTCACAGACCAAGAAACAGCCAATTCAATCCAGACCTCTATTAATACCAGCTGGAGTGGTAATGAGTCCCACTCACACACCAGGAAAGAGCCAATTCAATCCATGCCTCTATTAATAACATTTGGAGTGGCACTGAGCCCCACATACACACCAGGGAAGAGCCAGTTGAATCCAAACCTCTATTAATACGAGCTGGAATGGTATTGAGTCCCACTCACACATCAGAAAAGTTCCACTTCAATCCAAGCCTCCTTTAATACCAGATGGAGTGGTACTGAACCCAATCACACATCAAGAAAAAGAAACTTTGTTCGCGGCTTCTCTTAATTCCAGCAGGAGTGGTACTGAGTCCCGCTCACACACCAGGAAAGAGCAAATTCAAACCAGTCCTCTATTAATACCAGCTTGAGTGGTACTGAGCCCCACTCACACACCAGAAAAGTTCCAATTCAATCCAGACCTCCATTAATACCTGCTGGAGTGGTACTGAGTCCCACTCACACTCCAGGAAAGAGATAATTGAATCCAAACCTATATTCATACCAGCTGGAGTGGAATTAACACCCACGCACACACCAGGAGAGAGCCAGTTCAATCCAGGCTTCGAAGAGAGGAGTAGGGGAGTGGGGTGGGGATTGGGGAAGGGGAGTTGGGGTGAGGATTGGAGGAGGTAAGGGGAGTTGAAATGATGAGTGTGGTGTGTGGGAGGGGATTGGAGGAGGGGATTTGGAGTGAGGAGTGGAGGAGGGGAGGGAAATGGGAGTGGAGTGGTGAGGGGCGTTGGAGTGAGCAGTGGGGAGTGGGGGTGGTGATTGTGGGAGAGGAGTGGGTGAGGGGAATGGGTTTGGGGTTTGGGGGAGGGGAGTGAGGGAGGGGAGTGGGATAGGGCAGTTGTGTAGGGTAGTGAAGAGGGGAGTGTGGGTGCGAAGTTGGGGAGGGGACGGTGGCAGGGGAGTTGGGGAGGGTATTGGGGAGGGGAGATGGGGAGGGGAGTGGGGAGAGGAGTGGTGTAGGTACGTGGGGGAGGGTAGTGGGTGTGGTAGAGGGGTGTAATTGAGGGGATTGGTTGAGGGGATTAGAGTTGGGTAGTGGGGGAGGGGAGAGGCGGAGTGGAGTTTGGGAGCAGAGTTAGGGAGGGGAGTTGGGGAGGGGGGTTGAGGAGGGGAGTTGGGGAGGGGAGTTGAGGAAGGGAGTTGGGGAGGGGAGTTGGGGAGGGGAGTGGGGCAATTTAGTGATGTGGGGAGTGGGGGAGGGGAGAGTGGGAGCGGAGTTGGGGAGTGAACTGTGGGAGGGGAGTTGGGGAGTAGAGTGGGGGAGAGTAGTTGGGGAGGGGATTGGGGTAGGGTAGTGGTGTAGGGTAGTGGGGGAGGGGAGTGTGGGATCGAGGTTGGGGAGGGGAGTGTGGCAGGGGAGTTGGGGAGGAGGGTGGGGGAGAGGAGTTGGGGAGAGGAGTTGGTGAGGGGAGTGGGGTTGGGGAGTGGGGGAGGGGATTGGGGAGGGGAGATGGGAAGGGGAGTGGGGGAGAGGAGTGGTGGAGGGATGTGGGGGAGTGTAGTGGGGGAGTTAAGTGGATGAGGGGTGTAATTGAGGGGAGTGGTTGAGGGGATTAGGGTTGTGTAGTGGGGAGGGGAGTGGGGCCGTGAAGTTTGGGAGCGGAATTGGGGAGGGGAGTTGGGGAGGGGAGTTGAGGAGGGGAGTTGGGGAGGGGATTTGAGGAGGGGAGTTGGGGAGGGGAGTTGGGGAGGGGAGTGGGGTAGGGTAGTGGGGAGGGGAGCGTGTAAGCGGAGTTGGGGAGTGGACTGTGGGAGGGGAGTTGGGGAGGAGAGTGGGGGAGGGGAGTTGGGGAGGGGAGTGGTGTAGGGGAGTGGGCGAGGAGAGTTGTAGAGGAGAATTGGGGAGGGGAGTTGGGGAGGGGAGTGGGAAGGGGAGTGTGTGTGGGGAGTTGGGGACGGGTGTGGGGGAGGGGAGTGGAGGAGGGGAGTTGGGAAGTGGAGTGAGAAAGGAGTGGCGGAGGGTATTGGAGAGCATAGTTGAGGAGGGGAGTGGGGTAGGGGAGTGTCGGATGGGGGTTGGGGAGCGGAGTTGGCGAGTGGAGTGGGGAGGGGAGTGGGGGAGGTGTGTTGGGGAGGGGAGTGGTGTAGGGTAGTGTGGGAGGGGAGTGTGGGAGCAAAGTTGTGGAGGTTAGTGTGACAGGGGAGTTGGGGAGGTGAGTGAGGTCTGGGAGTGCGGTAGAGGAGTGGGGAGGGGAGTGGGTAGGGGAGTGGCGAAGGGGAGTTGGGGAGGCGAGGTGGGGAGGGGAGTGGGGTCAGTGAGTGGGGAAGGAGAGTTGGGGGGTGGGGTAGGGGAGTGGGGGAGGAGATTGGGGGAGAGGAGTGTGGGGGGAGTGGGCAAGGGAGTGGGGAAGGGGAGTTGGGGAGGGGAGTTGGGGAGGGGAGTTGGGGAGGGGAGTGTGGTCGGTGAGTGGGAAGGAGAGTTGGGGGATGGGGGATGCAGTGGGGGAGAGGTGTGCGGGTGGGGAGTGGGGAGGAAAGTGGGGAGGAAAGTGGGGAGATTCTGGGATGGGAGTTGGGTAGGGGAGTGGGGCAGGGGAGTGGGGGACGGAGTGGAGTAGGGGAGTTGGTGCAGGGAGTTGGTGAGGGGAGTTTGTGAGGGGAGCGGGATGGGAGGGGGGAGGGGAGTGGGAGAGGGAAGTTGGGGAGGGGATGTGCGGTAGGGGAATGAGCCAGGGGAGTGAGATAGTGGAGTCGGGGAGGGGAGTGGGAGAGGAGAGTTGGGGATGGGATTGGGGCAGGGGAGTGGGGAATGGGAGATGGGGAGGGGAGTGGGGCAAGTGGATAGGGGAGTGGAGAAGGGGTGGGAGGGAGGGGAGTGTGGGAGGTGAGTGGGGGAGATGAGTTGGTAAGGGGAGTGTGGGCGTGGAGTGGGGGAGGGGAGTGGGATATTTGAGTGGAGTAGGGGTGTGCAGGAGGGGAGTGGGGGAGGGGATTGGGTAGGGGGATTGCGTTGGGGCGTGGGGTCGGGGAGTGGGGGGAGTTGGGGAGGGGAGTGGTTGAGGGGAGTGGGGAAGGGGAGTGTGGATTGGGAGTTGGGGTGCGGAGTTGGCGAGTGGAGTGGGGGAGGGGAGTGGGGGAGGTGGGTTGGGGAGGGGAGTGGTGTAGGGTAGTGTGGGAGGGGAGTGTGGGAGCGAAGTTGGGGAGGTTAGTGTGACAGGGGAGTTGAGGAGGAGAGTGCGGAGAGGAGTTGGGGAGAGGAGTTGGGGAGGGAGTGAATGGGGGAGTCGGGAAGGGGAGTTGGGGATGTGAGTGAGGTCTGGGAGTGCGGTAGAGGAGTGGGGAGGGGAGTGTGTAGGGGAGTGACGAAGGGGAGTTGGGGAGGGGAGCTCGGGAGGGGAGTTGGGGAGGGGAGTTGGGGAGGGGAGTGTGGTCGTGGTGTGGGGTCTGTAGGGGAGAGTGGAAGGGGAGTTGGGGAGCGGAGTTGGGGAGGGGAGTGGGGTCAGTGAGTGGGGAAGGAGTGTTGGGGGGTGGGGTAGGGGAGTGGGGGAGGAGATTGGGGAGAGGTGTGGGGGAGGGGAGTAGGTAGGGGAGTGGGGAAGGGGAGTTGGGGAGGGGAGTTGGGGAGGGGAGTTGGGGCGGGGTGTGGGGTCGGTGAATGGGAAGGAGAGTTGGGGGATGGGGGAGTGGAGTGGGGGAGGGGTGTGCGGGTGGGGAGTGGGGGAGGAAAGTGGGGAGATTTGTGGATGGGTGTTGGGTTGGGGTGTGGGGCAGGGGAGTGGGGGAGGGCAGTGGAGTAGGGGAGTTTGTGCGGGGAGTTGGTGAGGGGAGTTTGTGAGGGGAGGGGGATGGGAGAGGGGGAGGGGAGTGGGTGAGGGAAGTCGGGGAGGGGAAGTGCGGCCAGGGAATGTGCGAGGGGTGTGGGGGAGCGGAGTCGGGGAGGGGAGTGTGGGAGGAGAGTTGGGGATGGGATTGGGGTAGGGGAGTGGGGAATGGGAGATGGGGAGGGAGTGGGGCAAGTGGATAGAGGAGTGGAGAAGGGGTGTTTGGGAGGGGAGTGCGGGAGGGGAGTTGGGGAGGGGAGTGTGGGAGGGGAGTGGGGAGATGAGTTGGTAAGGGGAGTGTGGGAGTGCAGTGGGGGAGGGGCGTGGGATTGTTGAGTGGAGCAGGGATGTGCAGGAGGGAAGTGGGGAGGGGACTTGGGTAGGGGGGTTGCGGTGGGGCATGGGGTCGGGGAGTGGGGCGGAGTTGGCGAGTGGAGTGGGGGAGGGGAGTGGGGGAGGTGTGTTGGGGAGGGGTGTGGTGTAGGGTATTGGGGGAGGGGAGTGTGGGAGCGAAGCTGGGGAGGGGAGTGTGACAGGGGAGTTCAGGAGGAGAGTGATGGAGAGGAGTTGGGGAGAGGAGTTGGGGAGGGGAGTGAATAGGGGAGTGGGGGAGGGGATTGGGGGAGAGGAGTGGTGGAGGGGTGTTGTGGAGTGTAGTGGGGGAGGGGAGTGGTTGAGAGGTGTAATTGAGGGGAGTGTTGAGGGGATTGGGGTTGGGTAGTGGGGGAGGGGAGTCGTGGTGTGGAGTTTGGGAGCGGAATTGGGGAGGGCAGTTGAGGAGGGGAGTTGGGGAGGGGAGTTGAGGAGGGGAGTTGGGCAGGGGAGTTGGGGAGGGGAGTGGGGTAGGGTAGTGGGGAGGGTGTGGGGGAGGGGAGAGTGGGAGTGGAGTTGGGGTGTGGACTGTGGGAGGGATGTTGGGGAGGAGAGTGGGGGAGAGGAGTTGGGGAGAGAAGTTGGGGGGGAGTGGTGTAAATTAGTGGGCGAGGAGAGTTGGGGAGGTGAGTTGGGGAGGGGAGTGGGGTCAGTGAGTGGGGAAGGAGAGTTGGGGGGGTGGGGTAGGGGAGTGGGGGAGGAAATTGGGGAGAGGTGTGGGGGAGGGGAGTAGGTAGGGGAGTGGGGAAGGGGAGTTGGGGAGGGGAGTTGGGGCAGGGACTGGGGTCGGTGATTGGGAAGGAGAGTTGGGGGATGGGGGAGTGGAGTGGAGGAGAGGTGTGCGGGTGGGGAGTGGGGGAGGAAAGTGGGGAGATTTGTGGATGGGAGTTGGGTTGGGGAGTGGGGCAGGGGAGTGGGGGAGGGCAGTGGAGTAGGGGAGTTGGTGCGGGCGGTTGGTGAGGGGAGTTTGTGAGGGGAGGGGGATGGGAGTGGGGAGGGGAGTGGGTGAGGGAAGTCGGGGAGGGGAAGTGCGGTCGGGGAATGTGCGAGGGGAGTGGGGGATCGGTGTCGGGGAGGGGAGTGGGGGAGGAGAGTTGGGGATGGCATTGGGGTAGGGGAGTGGGGAATGGGAGATGGGGAGGGAGTGGGGAAAGTGGATAGGGGAGTGGAGAAGGGGTGTTTGGGAGGGGAGTGTGGGAGTGGAGTTGGGGACGGGAGCGTGGGAGGGGAGTGGGGATGATGAGTTTGTAAGGGGAGTGTGGGTGTGCAGTGGGGGAGGGGAGTGGGATTGTTGAGTGGAATAAGGAGGTGCAGGAGGGGAGTGGGGAGGGGACTTGGGTAGGGGGGTTGCGGTGGGGCATGGGGTCGGGGAGTGGGGGGGAGTTGGGGAGGGGAGTGGTTGAGGGGAGTGGGGAAGGGTAGAGTGCGATGGGAGTTGGGGAGCGGAGTTGGCGAGTGGAGTGGGGGAGGGAAGTGGGGGAGGTGTGCTGGGGAGGGGAGTGGTGTAGGGTATTGGGGGAGGGTAGTGTGGGAGCGACGCTGGGGAGGGGAGTGTGACAGGGGAGTTGATGAGGAGAGTGGGGAGAAGAGTTGGGGAGAGGACTTGGGGAGGGGAGTGAATAGGGGAGTAAGTAGGGGATTGGGGCAGTGAGATGGGGAGGGGAGTGGGGGAGAGGAGTGGTGGAGGGATGTGGGAGAGTGTAGTGGGGGAGCGGAGTGGTTGAGGGGTGTAATTGAGGGGAGTGGTTGAGGGGATTAGGGTTAGGTAGTGGGGGAGGGGAGTCGTGGTGTGGAGTTTGGGAGCGGAATTGGGGATGGGAGTTGAGGAGGGGAGTTGTGGAGGGGAGCTGAGGAGGGGAGTTGGGGAGGGGAGTTGGGGAGGGGAGTGGGGTAGGGTAGTGGGGAGGGTGTGGTGGAGGGGAGAGTGGGAGTGGAGTTTGGGATTGGAATGTGGGAGGGGTGTTGGGGAGGAGAGTGGGGGAGAGGAGTTGGGGAGAGAAGTTGGGGAGGGGAGTGGTGTAAATTAGTGGACGAGGAGAGTTGGGGAGGGGAGTTGGGGAGGGGAGTTTGGGAGGGGAGTGGAAAGGGGAGTGGGTGTGGGGAGTTGGGGACTGGTGTGGGGGAGGGGAGTGGAGGAGGGGAGTTGTGAAGTGGAGTGAGAAAGGAGTGGCTGAGGGGATTGGAGAGCATAGTTGAGTAGGGGAGTGGGGTAGTGGAGGTTGGAAGTGGAGTTGGGGAGGGGTCTGGGGAAAAGGAGTTCGTTAGGGGAGTGGGGAAAGGGTGTTGGGGAGGGTAGTGGGGGAGGTTAGTGTGGTCTTGAAGTGGGGTAGGAGAGTGGGTTGCAGTGAGTGGGGTAAGGGAGTGTGGTAGAGGAGTGGGGAAGGGGTGTGGGGAAGGGGAGTGGGGAAGGGGAGTGGGGAAGGGGTGTCGGAGAGGGGAGTGGGGGAGGGAAGTGGGGGAAGGGAGTTGAGGAGGGGAGTGGGGGATGGGAGTGGGGGAGGGGAGTCGGGTAGGGGAGTCGGATAGGGGAGTCGGATAGGGGAGTGGGGAAGGGGAGTGGAGGAGGGGAGTGGCGAAGCGGAGTTGGGGAGGGGAGCTGGGGAGGGGTGTTGGGGAGGGGAGGTGGGGAGGGGAGTGAGGTCGTGGTGAGGGGTGGGTAGGGGAGTGGGGAAGGGGAGTTGGGGAGGGGAGTTGGGGAGGGGAGTGGGGTCAGTGAGTGGGGAAGGAGAGTTGGGGGGGTGGGGTAGGGGAGTGGGGGAGGAGATTGGGGAGAGGTGTGGGGAGGGGAGTGGGTAGGGGATTGGGGAAGGGGAGTTGGGGAGGGGAGTTGGGGTGGGGTGTTGTGGAGGGGAGTGGGGTCGATGAGTGGGACGGAGAGTTGGGGGATGGGGGAGTGGAGTGGGGGAGAGGTGTGCTGGTGGGGAGTGGGGGAGGAAAGTGGGGGAGGAAAGTGGGGAGAATTGGGGATGGGAGTTGGGTAGGGGAGTGGGGCAGGGGAGTGGGGGAGGGCAGTGGAGTAGGGGAGTTGATGCGGGGATTTGGTGAGGGGAGTTGGTGAGGGGAGGGGGATGGGAGTGGGGGAGGGGAGTGGGAGAGGGCAGTCGGGGAGGGGAAGTGCGGTAGGGGAAGTGGCAGGGGGTTGGGAAGCAGAGTTGGGGAGGGGAGAGGGGGAGGAGAGTTGGGGATGGGATTGGGGTAGCGGAGTGGGGAATGGGAGATGGGGAGGGATTTGGGGCGAGTGGATAGGGGAGTGGAGAAGGGGTGTGTGGGAGGGGAGTGTGGGAGGGGAGTTGGGGAGGGGAGTGTGGGAGGGGAGTGGGGGAGGGGAGTGGGATTGTTGAGTGGAGTAGGGATGTGAAGGAAGGGAGTCGGGGAGGGGACTTGGGTAGCGGGGTTGCGGTGGGGCATGGTGTCAGGGAGTGGGGGAAGTTGGGGAGGGGAGTGCTTGAGGGGAGTGGGGAAGGGGAGTGTGAGATGGGAGTTGGGGAGCGGAGTTGGCGAGTGGAGTGGGCAGGGGAGTGGGGGAGGTGTGTTGGGGAGGGGACTGGGGTAGGGTAGTGGAGTAGGGTAGTGGAGTAGGGTAGTGGGGGATGGGAGTGGGGGATGGGAGTGGGGGAGGGGTGTGTGGGAGGGATTGGGGTTGCGGAGTTGGGGAGGGGAGTTTGGGAGGGGAGTTGGGGAGGGGATTTGTGGAGGAGCGATGGGGGAGCGGAGATGGGGGAGCGGAGCTGGTGAGGGGAGTGGGGTAGGGGAGTGGGGGAGGGGTGTTGTGGAGGGCAGGTGAGGAGGGGTGTGGGGGTGGGGAGTTGGGGAATAGAGGATGGGAATTGGGAATTGGAGTGAGAAAGGAGTGGCTGTAGGGAGTGGAGAGCATAGTTGAGAGGGGGAGTGGGGAGGGGAGTGGGGTAGGGGATTGGTGAAGGGGAGTTAGGGGCATGTCTGGGAAGAGGTGTGCGGTAGGGGAGTGGGAAAAAGGAGTTGGGGAGGGGAGTGGGGTAAGTACGTGAGGTCTGGGAGTAGGGTCGGGGAATGGGGGAGGGGAGTTGGGTAGGGGAGTGGGAAAAGGGAGTTGGGATGGGGAATGGGGGAGAGAATTGGGGGAGAGGTGTGGGGCAGGGGAGTGGGGAGGGGCGTGGTGGAGTGGTGTGGGGGAGGGGAGTTGCAGATGGGCGTGAGGTATTGGAGTGGTGGAGGGTACTTGGGGAGCGGAGTTAGGTCGGGGAGTTGGGGAATGGAGTGGGTTAGGGCAGTGGGGCAGGGGTGTGAGGAGGTGAGTTGGGGAGGGGAGTTGGGGAGGGGAGTGCGGTCGGGGAGTGGGGGGTGTTCGGGAGGGGAGTGACTGAGGGGAGTGAGGGAGCGGAGTGTGTGGTGGGAGTTGGGGAGCGGAGTTGGCGAGGGGAGTGGGGGAGAGAAGTTGGGGAGCTGTGTTGGGGAGGGGAGTGGGGTAGGTAGTGGGGTAGGGTAGTGGGGGATGGGAGTGGGGGAGGGGTTTGTGGGAGGGAGTGTGAGTGCGGAGTTGGGGAGGGGAGTTTAGGAGGGGAGTTTGGGAGGGGAGTTGGGGAGGGGAGATGGGGAGGGGAGTGGGTTAGGGGAGTGGGTTAGGGGAGTTGGGGAGGGGAGTTGAGGAGGCATGTGAGGGAGGGGAGTGGGGGAATAGAGGATGGGAGTTGGGAATTGGAGTGAGAAAGGAGTGGTGGAGGGAGTGGAGTGCGAAGTTGGGGAGGGAAGTGGTGTAGGGGATTTGTGAAGGGGAGTTGTGGAGGTGTCTGGGGAAGAGGTATGCGGTAGGGAGTGAGAGAGGGGAGTGGGGAAGTAAGTGAGGTCTGGGAGTGGGGGAGGGGAGTGGGTTAGGGGAGTTGGGATGGGGATTTGGGATGGGGAGTTGGGGAAGGGAGTGGGGGAAGGGGTGTTGGTCGGTGGGATGGGAGTGGGGTAGGGGTGTGGAGGAGGGGATTTGGGGGAGTTGGTGCGGTACGTCGGCTAGGTGAGTGGGATGGGAGTGGGGGATGGAAGTGGGG
Source organism: Heterodontus francisci (assembly GCF_036365525.1). NCBI lineage: Eukaryota > Metazoa > Chordata > Chondrichthyes > Heterodontiformes > Heterodontidae > Heterodontus > Heterodontus francisci. The sequence goes on from NW_027141093.1 coordinate 6,098,010, forward strand.
ATGGGAGTGCGGAGGGGAGTGGGGATGGGAGTTGGGAGGGGAGTGGTGGTGTGGAGTGGAGTACGGGAGTGGTGCAGTGGACGGGGAGGCAACTGGGGAGGGGAGTGGGGGAGCGGAGGTCGGGAGAGGGTAAGGGAGTTGGTGAGGGGTCTGGTATAGGGGAGTGGGGTAGGTGATGGGGAAGGGGAGTGGGGAGGAGAGTGGGGAGTTGAGTGGGCGGGGAAGGGTGGATAGGGGAAGGGGTAGGGAGTGGGGTAGGTGAGTTGGGGAGGGGAGTGTGGGAAGCGATTGGGATATGAGTGAGGTATTGGAGTGGGGTAGGGAGTGGGGGAGGGGATTTGGGGTGTAGAGTGGGGGAGTGGAGTGGGTTAGGGGAGTGGGGAGGTGAGTGTGGGAAGGGAGTCGGGGAGGGGAGTGGGGGAAGCGAGTGGGGTCGTGGAGTGGTGGATGGGACTTGGGGAGCGGAGTTGGGAGGGGAGTGGGGGCGGGGAGTGGGGGAGTTGAGTGGGGAGGTGAGTGTGGGAGGGAGTGGGGGGGAGTTCGTGAGGGGAGTGGGGGATGGGAGTGGGGGAGGGGATTTGGGAATGGAGTGGGGTAGGGTATTGGGGGAGGGCTGAGGGGGAGGGCTGTGAGGGAGGGGAGTTGGGGAGGGGAGATCGTGAGGGGCGTGGGGTATGGGAGTGTGTAAGGGGAGTCGGGAGGGGATCGGGGGAAGGGAATCATGTGGGGCGTGGGGGAAGGTACTGTGGGTGGGTAGTGGGAGAGGTGGGTTGGGTGTGGGGAGGGGAGGGAGGGGAGTTGGCGAGGGGAGCGGGTGAGGGGAAGGGAGAGGGAGCGGTAAGTGGGGAAGCTGAATGGGAGGAGAGTGAGGGTGGAGTGGAGAGAGGAGTGGGAGAGGAGAGAGCAGTGGGAGAGGAGAGAGGAGGGGATGGGGTCGGGGAGGAGAGAGGAGAGAGGGAGGAGATTGGGGAGGGGAGGGGATGAGAGGGTGAGGGGATTGGAATGTTGCGGGGGGAGTGGTGTAGGAGAGTGTCGGAGGGGAGTAGTGAAGTGGAGTGGGAGAGGAGTGGGGGAGGGGAATGCGGGAGGGGAGTTAGGGAGGTGAGTGGATGAGGGAAGTGGGGGAGGGGAGTTGGGGAGGGGAGTGGGGTAGAGGCGTGGGGGAGGGGAGTGGGTGAGGGGAGTTGGGTAGGGGAGTGGGGAGGGAATTGGGGAGCGGAGTTGTGGAGGGAAGTGGGGTAGGTGATGTGGGAAGGGCGTGGGGAGGAGAGTGGGGAGTTGAGTGGGGGAGGAGGGGTGGGGAGGGGAAGGAGGTAGGGAGTGGGGTAGGGGAGTGGGGAGGGGATTTGGGGTGTAGAGTGGGTGAGTGGAGTGGGGGAGGTGAGTGTTGAGGGAGTGCGTTAGGGGAGTGGGGGAAGGGAGTGGGGTCGTGGAGTGGTGGATGGGACTTGGGGAGCGGAGTTGGGGAGGGGAGTGGGGGAGGGGAGTGGGGGATTTGAGTGGGGGAGGTGAGTGTGGGAGGGGAGTGGGGGAGGGGAGTGGGGTCGTGGAGTGGTGGCGGGGACTTGGGGAGCGGAGCTGGGGATGGGAGTGGGGGAGGGGAGTTGGGGAATGGAGTGGGGTAGGGCAGTGGGGA